>NC_054479.1:77241018-77507867 GCF_017639515.1 Carcharodon carcharias
TACAGGGAACTAAATTTGCTGGTAAATATAGAACACCAGGAATTGAAGTCTGAGATTAATGGGGAATTGTTAGAAATGTGGATATGCTTAGAAATATAGATATTAATGCTGCTGGAGAGCTGAAATAGCAGTGATGGACAAATTGATGGAAGTTGAGAAAGCTGTGCATTGGGCGAAAGAACAGATGCTTCAAGTAGCAAAATTCATGGAAATGGAAGATTCTCCTAAGCTGGGAACTAAGATGTATCTACAGACAGAGAAAATGCCAGAAGTTGATCAATTGCAGGAAAGAGAGAGAAACTGTAGAGGTGTTGATTGATATTTATTGTAAGAAACTGAGCACTTGCTGGATAGCAATAAACTGATTTGTTGAAAAAGAGAAATGGAGTAGTTGAACGCTGTTTAGAACAATGAAGATTTGGAAATGTGTGGAGTTTTAGAAATTGAGATATTAATATCGATTAGCTGTAGAAATTATTGAAGGTGCAGAATTTGATTGAAACCAGAAATCTCTGCAGTCAGTGGAAGAGCGGATGATAAAATTAGCTAACTTCATGGAATTGGCGACTTTACAGATATTGAGATTGAGATATATCTGCAGATATCGATAGTACTTCAAATTGCACAATTGCTAGAATCTGACATTGTGATAGAGAAGGAAAGCAAGATTTCATGACATTGAAGTATATGGAGATATGGAAGTTGTGGTGAATGTGGAGAACCGGCAAACGTCCTGAATCTAACCAATTGCTTCAAACTGAGAATTCGTTACGTCAAGAGATCTAAGTTTGCAGACAAAGATTGAAAAAAATAAATTATTGGTTCAGATGAATGAGGAGTAGCTGGAAATGAGGAGATAGTAGAAGTTATTCCAAATATTTAGATAGGAAATGCACATTAATGGACATAGCGAGATTAATTAAATGGATCATCTTGAACATTGAGAGAAGCTACTAAAAGCAAAATTCATGATAATTGGAGAATTTGCTAATGTGGGAACAAAGAAATATCTGCAGTTAGGGAATATAGAAGACATTGAGCAATCGATTGATTTTGGAAATGTGTGGAATTTTAGAAATTGAGATATTAATATCGATTTGCTGTAGAAATTATTGAAGGTGCAGAATTTGATTGAAACCAGAAATCTCTGCAGTCAGTGGAAGAGCGGATGATAAAATTAGCTAACTTCATGGAATTGGCGACTTTACAGATATTGAGATTGAGATATATCTGCAGATATCGATAGTACTTCAAATTGCACAATTGCTAGAAAATGCCATTGTGATAGAGAAGGAAAGCAAGATTTTGTGACATTGAAGGCTATGGAGATATGAAAGTTGTGGTGAATGTGGAGAACCTGCAAACGTCCTGAATCTAAGCAATTGCTTCAAACTGAGAATTTGTTACGTACAGAGAACTAAGATTGCTGACAAAGAGTGAAATTGATAAATTATTGGTTCAGATGAATGAGGAGTAGCTGGAAATGAGGAGATAGTAGAAGTTGTTCCAAATATTTAGATAGGAAATGCACATTAATAGAGATAGCGAGATTAATTAAATGGATCATCTTGAACATTGAGAGAAGCTACTAAAAGCAAAATTCATGATAATTGGAGAATTTGCTAAGATGGGAACAAAGAAATATCTGCACTTTGAGAATATACAAGACATTGAGCATTCGATTGATTTTGATATTTTGCAAGAAACAGAGAGCCAGCTTTTCAGAATTTGCAGGATATGGCAAAAATTGAAGAAGCGTTCAATTCGGAGAAGCTGCAAGATTGCTAAGTAGTACATATTGCTGAGAATTGAGAATGTGACAGATACAGGGAACTAAATTTGCTGGTAAATATAGAACACCAGGAATTGAAGTCTGAGATTAATGGGGAATTGTTAGAAATGTGGATATGCTTAGAAATATAGATATTAATGCTGCTGGAGAGCTGAAATAGCAGTGATGGACAAAATGATGGAAGTTGAGAAAGCTGTGCATTGGGCGAAAGAACAGATGCTTCAAGTAGCAAAATTCATGGAAATGGAAGATTCTCCTAAGCTGGGATCTACAGACAGAGAAAATGCCAGAAGTTGATCAACTGCAGGAAAGAGAGAGAAATTGTAGAGGTGTTGATTGATATTTATTGTAAGAAACTGAGCACTTGCTGGATAGCAATAAACTGATTTGTTGAAATAGAGAAATGGAGTAGGTGAACGCTGTTTAGAACAATGAAGATTTGGAAATGTGTGGAGTTTTAGAAATTGAGATATTAATATCGATTAGCTGTAGAAATTATTGAAGGTGCAGAATTTGATTGAAACCAGAAATCTCTGCAGTCAGTGGAAGAGCGGATGATAAAATAAGCTAACTTCATGGAATTGGCGACTTTACAGATATTGAGATTGAGATATATCTGCAGATATCGATAGTACTTCAAATTGCACAATTGCTAGAAAATGCCATTGTGATAGAGAAGGAAAGCAAGATTTTGTGACATTGAAGGCTGTGGAGATATGAAAGTTGTGGTGAATGTGGAGAACCTGCAAACGTCCTGAATCTAAGCAATTGCTTCAAACTGAGAATTTGTTACGTACAGAGAACTAAGATTGCTGACAAAGAGTGAAATTGATAAATTATTGGTTCAGATGAATGAGGAGTAGCTGGAAATGCGGAGATAGTAGAAGTTGTTCCAAATATTTAGATAGGAAATGCACATTAATAGAGATAGCGAGATTAATTAAATGGATCATCTTGAACATTGAGAGAAGCTACTAAAAGCAAAATTCATGATAATTGGAGAATTTGCTAAGATGGGAACAAAGAAATATCTGCAGTTTGAGAATATACAAGACATTGAGCATTCGATTGATTTTGATACTTTGCAAGGTACAGAGAGCCAGCTTTTCAGAATTTGCAGGATATGGCAGAAATTGAAGAAGCGTTCAATGCGGAGAAGCTGCAAGATTGCTAAGTAGTACATATTGCTGAGAATTGAGAACGTGACAGATACAGGGAACTAAATTTGCTGTTAAATATAGAACTCCCGGAATTGAAGTTTGAGATGAATGGGGAATTGTTAGAAGTGTGGATATGCTTGGAAATATAGATATTAATGCTGCTGGAGAGCTGAAATAGCAGTGATGGACAAAATGATGGAAGTTGAGAAAGCTGTGCATTGGGCAAAAGGACAGATGCTTCAAGTAGCAAAATTCATGGAAATGGAAGATTCTCCTAAGCTGGGAACTAAGATGTATCTACAGACAGAGAAAATGCCAGAAGTTGATCAACTGCAGGAAAGAGAGAGAAACTGTAGATGTGTTGATTGATATTTATTGTAAGAAACTGAGCACTTGCTGGGTAGCAATAAACTGATTTGTTGAAAAAGAGATATGGAGTAGTTGAACGCTGTTTAGAACATTGAAGATTTGGAAATGTGTGTAGTTTTAGAAATTGAGATATTAATATTGATTAGCTGTAGAAATTATTGAAGGTGCAGAATTTGATTGAAACCAGAAATCGCTGCAGTCAGTGGAAGAGATGATAAAATAAGCTAACTTCATGGAATTGGCGACTTTACAAATATTGAGATTGAGATATATCTGCAGATATCGATAGTACATCAAATTGCACAATTGCTAGAATCTGACATTGTGATAGAGAAGGAAAGCAAGATTTCATGACATTGAAGTATATGGAGATATGGAAGTTGTGGTGAATGTGGAGAACCGGCAAACGTCCTGAATCTAACCAATTGCTTCAAACTGAGAATTCGTTACGTCAAGAGATCTAAGTTTGCAGACAAAGATTGAAAAAAATAAATTATTGGTTCAGATGAATGAGGAGTAGCTGGAAATGAGGAGATAGTAGAAGTTATTCCAAATATTTAGATAGGAAATGCACATTAATGGACATAGCGAGATTAATTAAATGGATCATCTTGAACATTGAGAGAAGCTACTAAAAGCAAAATTCATGATAATTGGAGAATTTGCTAATGTGGGAACAAAGAAATATCTGCAGTTAGGGAATATAGAAGACATTGAGCAATCGATTGATTTTGGAAATGTGTGGAATTTTAGAAATTGAGATATTAATATCGATTAGCTGTAGAAATTATTGAAGGTGCAGAATTTGATTGAAACCAGAAATCTCTGCAGTCAGTGGAAGAGCGGATGATAAAATAAGCTAACTTCATGGAATTGGCGACTTTACAGATATTGAGATTGAGATATATCTGCAGATATCGATAGTACTTCAAATTGCACAATTGCTAGAAAATGCCATTGTGATAGAGAAGGAAAGCAAGATTTTGTGACATTGAAGGCTATGGAGATATGAAAGTTGTGGTGAATGTGGAGAACCTGCAAACGTCCTGAATCTAAGCAATTGCTTGAAACTGAGAATTTGTTACGTACAGAGAACTAAGATTGCTGACAAAGAGTGAAATTGATAAATTATTGGTTCAGATGAATGAGGAGTAGCTGGAAATGAGGAGATAGTAGAAGTTGTTCCAAATATTTAGATAGGAAATGCACATTAATAGAGATAGCGAGATTAATTAAATGGATCATCTTGAACATTGAGAGAAGCTACTAAAAGCAAAATTCATGATAATTGGAGAATTTGCTAAGATGGGAACAAAGAAATATCTGCAGTTTGAGAATATACAAGACATTGAGCATTCGATTGATTTTGATATTTTGCAAGATACAGCGAGACAGCTTTTCAGAACTTGTAGGATATGGCAGAAATTGAAGAAGCGTTCAATGCGGAGAAGCTGCAAGATTGCTAAGTAGTACATATTGCTGAGAATTGAGAATGTGACAGATACAGGGAACTAAATTTGCTGGTAAATATAGAACACCAGGAATTGAAGTCTGAGATTAATGGGGAATTGTTAGAAATGTGGATATGCTTAGAAATATAGATATTAATGCTGCTGGAGAGCTGAAATAGCAGTGATGGACAAAATGATGGAAGTTGAGAAAGCTGTGCATTGGGCGAAAGAACAGATGCTTCAAGTAGCAAAATTCATGGAAATGGAAGATTCTCCTAAGCTGGGAACTAAGATGTATCTACAGACAGAGAAAATGCCAGAAGTTGATCAATTGCAGGAAAGAGAGAGAAACTGTAGAGGTGTTGATTGATATTTATTGTAAGAAACTGAGCACTTGCTGGATAGCAATAAACTGATTTGTTGAAAAAGAGAAATGGAGTAGTTGAACGCTGTTTAGACCAATGAAGATTTGGAAATGTGTGGAGTTTTAGAAATTGAGATATTAATATCGATTAGCTGTAGAAATTATTGAAGGTGCAGAATTTGATTGAAACCAGAAATCGCTGCAGTCAGTGGAAGAGATGATAAAATAAGCTAACTTCATGGAATTGGCGACTTTACAAATATTGAGATTGAGATATATCTGCAGATATCGATAGTACTTCAAATTGCACAATTGCTAGAATCTGACATTGTGATAGAGAAGGAAAGCAAGTTTTCATGACATTGAAGTATATGGAGATATGGAAGTTGTGGTGAATGTGGAGAACCTGCAAACGTCCTGAATCTATCCAATTGCTTCAAACTGAGAATTTGTTACATACAGAGAACTAAGATTGCTGACAATGAGTGAAATTGATAAATTATTGTTTCAATGAATGAGGAGTAGCTGGAAATGAGGAGATAGTAGAAGTTGTTCCAAATATTTAGATAGGAAATGCACATTAATAGTGATAGCGAGATTAATTAAATGGATCATCTTGAACATTGAGAGAAGCTACTAAAAGCAAAATTCATGATAATTGGAGAATTTGCTAAGATGGGAACAAAGAAATATCTGCAGTTTGAGAATATACCAGACATTGAGCATTCGATTGATTTTGATATTTTGCAAGATACAGCGAGACAGCTTTTCAGAACTTGTAGGATATGGCAGAAATTGAAGAAGCGTTCAATGCGGAGAAGCTGCAAGATTGCTAAGTAGTACATATTGCTGAGAATTGAGAACGTGACAGATACAGGGAACTAAATTTGTTGGTAAATATAGAATTCCCGGAATTGAAGTTTGAGATGAATGGGGAATTGTTAGAAATGTGGATATGCTTGGAAATATAGATATTAATGCTGCTGGAGAGCTGAAATAGCAGTGATGGACAAAATGATGGAAGTTGAGAAAGCTGTGCATTGGGCGAAAGAACAGATGGTTCAAGTAGCAAAATTCATGGAAATGGAAGATTCTCCTAAGCTGGGAACTAAGGTGTATCTACAGACAGAGAAAATGCCAGAAGTTGATCAACTGCAGGAAAGAGAGAGAAACTGTAGATGTGTTGACTGATATTTATTGTAAGAAACTGAGCACTTGCTGGGTAGCAATAAACTGATTTGTTGAAAAAGAGAAATGGAGTAGTTGAACGCTGTTTAGAACAATGAAGATTTGGAAATGTGTGGAGTTTTAGAAATTGAGATATTAATATCGATTAGCTGTAGAAATTATTGAAGGTGCAGAATTTGATTGAAACCAGAAATCTCTGCAGTCAGTGGATGAGCGGATGATAAAATTAGCTAACTTCATGGAATTGGCGACTTTACAGATATTGAGATTGAGATATATCTGCAGATATCGATAGTACTTCAAATTGCACAATTGCTAGAAAATGCCATTGTGATAGAGAAGGAAAGCAAGATTTTGTGACATTGAAGGCTATGGAGATATGGAAGTTGTGGTGAATGTGGAGAACCTGCAAACGTCCTGAATCTAAGCAATTGCTTCAAACTGAGAATTTGTTACGTACAGAGAACTAAGATTGCTGACAAAGAGTGAAATTGATAAATTATTGTTTCAGATGAATGAGGAGTAGCTGGAAATGAGGAGATAGTAGAAGTTGTTCCAAATATTTAGATAGGAAATGCACATTAATAGAGATAGCGAGATTAATTAAATGGATCATCTTGAACATTGAGAGAAGCTACTAAAAGCAAAATTCAAGATAATTGGAGAATTTGCTAAGATGGGAACAAAGAAATATCTGCAGTTTGAGAATATACAAGACATTGAGCATTCGATTTTTTTGATACTTTGCAAGGTACAGAGAGCCAGCTTTTCAGAATTTGCAGGATTTGGCAGAAATTGAAGAAGCGTTCAATGCGGAGAAGCTGCAAGATTGCTAAGTAGTACATATTGCTGAGAATTGAGAACGTGACAGATACAGGGAACTAAATTTGCTGGTAAATATAGAATTCCCGGAATTGAAGTTTGAGATGAATGGGGAATTGTTAGAAATGTGGATATGCTTGGAAATATAGATATTAATGCTGCTGGAGAGCTGAAATAGCAGTGATGGACAAAATGATGGAAGTTGAGAAAGCTGTGCATTGGGCGAAAGAACAGATGGTTCAAGTAGCAAAATTCATGGAAATGGAAGATTCTCCTAAGCTGGGAACTAAGATGTATCTACAGACAGAGAAAATGCCAGAAGTTGATCAACTGCAGGAAAGAGAGAGAAACTGTAGATGTGTTGATTGATATTTATTGTAAGAAACTGAGCACTTGCTGGGTAGCAATAAACTGATTTGTTGAAAAAGAGAAATGGAGTAGTTGAACGCTGTTTAGAACAATGAAGATTTGGAAATGTGTGGAGTTTTAGAAATTGAGATATTAATATCGATTAGCTGTAGAAATTATTGAAGGTGCAGAATTTGATTGAAACCAGAAATCGCTGCAGTCAGTGGAAGAGATGATAAAATAAGCTAACTTCATGGAATTGGCGACTTTACAAATATTGAGATTGAGATATATCTGCAGATATCGATAATACTTCAAATTGCACAATTGCTGGAATCTGACATTGTGATAGAGAAGGAAAGCAAGATTTCATGACATTGAAGTATATGGAGATATGGAAGTTGTGGTGAATGTGGAGAACCGGCAAACGTCCTGAATCTAACCAATTGCTTCAAACTGAGAATTCGTTACGTAAAGAGATCTAAGTTTGCAGACAAAGATTGAAAAAAATAAATTATTGGTTCAGATGAATGAGGAGTAGCTGGAAATGAGGAGATAGTAGAAGTTATTCCAAATATTTAGATAGGAAATGCACATTAATGGAGATAGCGGGATTAATTAAATGGATCATCTTGAACATTGAGAGAAGCTACTAAAAGCAAAATTCATGATAATTGGAGAATTTGCTAATGTGGGAACAAAGAAATATCTGCAGTTAGGGAATATAGAAGACATTGAGCAATGGATTGATTTTGGAAATGTGTGGAATTTTAGAAATTGAGATATTAATATCGATTAGCTGTAGAAATTATTGAAGGTGCAGAATTTGATTGAAACCAGAAATCTCTGCAGTCAGTGGAAGAGCGGATGATAAAATCAGCTAACTTCATGGAATTGGCGACTTTACAGATATTGAGATTGAGATATATCTGCAGATATCGATAGTACTTCAAATTGCACAATTGCTAGAAAATGCCATTGTGATAGATAAGGAAAGCAAGATTTTGTGACATTGAAGGCTATGGAGATATGGAAGTTGTGGTGAATGTGGAGAACCAGCAAACGTCCTGAATCTAAGCAATTGCTTCAAACTGAGAATTTGTTACGTAAAAAGAACTAGGTTTGCTGACAAAGAGTGAAATTGATAAATTTTTGGTTCAGATGAATGAGGAGTAGCTGGAAATGAGGAGATAGTAGAAGTTGTTCCAAATATTTAGATAGGAAATGCACATTAATAGAGATAGCGAGATTAATTAAATGGATCATCTTGAATATTGAAAGAAGCTACTAAAAGCAAAATTCATGATAATTGGAGAATTTGCTAAGATGGGAACAAAGAAATATCTGCAGTTTGAGAATATACAAGACATTGAGCATTCGATTGATTTTGATATTTTGCAAGATACAGAGAGCCAGCTTTTCAGAATTTGCAGGATATGGCAAAAATTGAAGAAGCGTTCAATGCGGAGAAGCTGCAAGATTGCTAAGTAGTACATATTGCTGAGAATTGAGAATGTGACAGATACAGGGAACTAAATTTGCTGGTAAATATAGAACACCAGGAATTGAAGTCTGAGATTAATGGGGAATTGTTAGAAATGTGGATATGCTTAGAAATATAGATATTAATGCTGCTGGAGAGCTGAAATAGCAGTGATGGACAAAATGATGGAAGTTGAGAAAGCTGTGCATTGGGCGAAAGAACAGATGGTTCAAGTAGCAAAATTCATGGAAATGGAAGATTCTCCTAAGCTGGGAACTAAGATGTATCTACAGACAGAGAAAATGCCAGAAGTTGATCAACTGCAGGAAAGAGAGAGAAACTGTAGATGTGTTGATTGATATTTATTGTAAGAAACTGAGCACTTGCTGGGTAGCAATAAACTGATTTGTTGAAAAAGAGAAATGGAGTAGTTGAACGCTGTTTAGAACAATGAAGATTTGGAAATGTGTGGAGTTTTAGAAATTGAGATATTAATATCGATTAGCTGTAGAAATTATTGAAGGTGCAGAATTTGATTGAAACCAGAAATCGCTGCAGTCAGTGGAAGAGATGATAAAATAAGCTAACTTCATGGAATTGGCGACTTTACAAATATTGAGATTGAGATATATCTGCAGATATCGATAATACTTCAAATTGCACAATTGCTGGAATCTGACATTGTGATAGAGAAGGAAAGCAAGATTTCATGACATTGAAGTATATGGAGATATGGAAGTTGTGGTGAATGTGGAGAACCGGCAAACGTCCTGAATCTAACCAATTGCTTCAAACTGAGAATTCGTTACGTAAAGAGATCTAAGTTTGCAGACAAAGATTGAAAAAAATAAATTATTGGTTCAGATGAATGAGGAGTAGCTGGAAATGAGGAGATAGTAGAAGTTATTCCAAATATTTAGATAGGAAATGCACATTAATGGAGATAGCGGGATTAATTAAATGGATCATCTTGAACATTGAGAGAAGCTACTAAAAGCAAAATTCATGATAATTGGAGAATTTGCTAATGTGGGAACAAAGAAATATCTGCAGTTAGGGAATATAGAAGACATTGAGCAATGGATTGATTTTGGAAATGTGTGGAATTTTAGAAATTGAGATATTAATATCGATTAGCTGTAGAAATTATTGAAGGTGCAGAATTTGATTGAAACCAGAAATCTCTGCAGTCAGTGGAAGAGCGGATGATAAAATCAGCTAACTTCATGGAATTGGCGACTTTACAGATATTGAGATTGAGATATATCTGCAGATATCGATAGTACTTCAAATTGCACAATTGCTAGAAAATGCCATTGTGATAGAGAAGGAAAGCAAGATTTTGTGACATTGAAGGCTATGGAGATATGGAAGTTGTGGTGAATGTGGAGAACCAGCAAACGTCCTGAATCTAAGCAATTGCTTCAAACTGAGAATTTGTTACGTAAAAAGAACTAGGTTTGCTGACAAAGAGTGAAATTGATAAATTTTTGGTTCAGATGAATGAGGAGTAGCTGGAAATGAGGAGATAGTAGAAGTTGTTCCAAATATTTAGATAGGAAATGCACATTAATAGAGATAGCGAGATTAATTAAATGGATCATCTTGAATATTGAAAGAAGCTACTAAAAGCAAAATTCATGATAATTGGAGAATTTGCTAAGATGGGAACAAAGAAATATCTGCAGTTTGAGAATATACAAGACATTGAGCATTCGATTGATTTTGATATTTTGCAAGATACAGAGAGCCAGCTTTTCAGAATTTGCAGGATATGGCAAAAATTGAAGAAGTGTTCAATGCAGAGAAGCTGCAAGATTGCTAAGTAGTACATATTGCTGAGAATTGAGAATGTGACAGATACAGGGAACTAAATTTGCTGGTAAATATAGAACACCAGGAATTGAAGTCTGAGATTAATGGGGAATTCTTAGACATGTGGATATGCTTAGAAATATAGATATTAATGCTGCTGGAGAGCTGAAATAGCAGTGATGGACAAAATGATGGAAGTTGAGAAAGCTGTGCATTGGGCGAAAGAACAGATGCTTCAAGTAGCAAAATTCATGGAAATGGAAGATTCTCCTAAGCTGGGAACTAAGATGTATCTACAGACAGAGAAAATGCCAGAAGTTGATCAATTGCAGGAAAGAGAGAGAAACTGTAGAGGTGTTGATTGATATTTATTGTAAGAAACTGAGCACTTGCTGGATAGCAATAAACTGATTTGTTGAAAAAGAGAAATGGAGTAGTTGAACGCTGTTTAGAACAATGAAGATTTGGAAATGTGTGGAGTTTTAGAAATTGAGATATTAATATCGATTAGCTGTAGAAATTATTGAAGGTGCAGAATTTGATTGAAACCAGAAATCTCTGCAGTCAGTGGAAGAGCGGATGATAAAATTAGCTAACTTCATGGAATTGGCGACTTTACAGATATTGAGATTGAGATATATCTGCAGATATCGATAGTACTTCAAATTGCACAATTGCTAGAAAATGCCATTGTGATAGAGAAGGAAAGCAAGATTTTGTGACATTGAAGGCTATGGAGATATGAAAGTTGTGGTGAATGTGGAGAACCTGCAAACGTCCTGAATCTAAGCAATTGCTTGAAACTGAGAATTTGTTACGTACAGAGAACTAAGATTGCTGACAAAGAGTGAAATTGATAAATTATTGTTTCAGATGAATGAGGAGTAGCTGGAAATGAGGAGATAGTAGAAGTTGTTCCAAATATTTAGATAGGAAATGCACATTAATAGAGATAGCGAGATTAATTAAATGGATCATCTTGAACATTGAGAGAAGCTACTAAAAGCAAAATTCATGATAATTGGAGAATTTGCTAAGATGGGAACAAAGAAATATCTGCAGTTTGAGAATATACAAGACATTGAGCATTCGATTGATTTTGATATTTTGCAAGATACAGCGAGACAGCTTTTCAGAACTAGTAGGATATGGCAGAAATTGAAGAAGCGTTCAATGCGGAGAAGCTGCAAGATTGCTAAGTAGTACATATTGCTGAGAATTGAGAATGTGACAAATACAGGGAACTAAATTTGCTGGTAAATATAGAACACCAGGAATTGAAGTCTGAGATTAATGGGGAATTGTTAGAAATGTGGATATGCTTAGAAATATAGATATTAATGCTGCTGGAGAGCTGAAATAGCAGTGATGGACAAATTGATGGAAGTTGAGAAAGCTGTGCATTGGGCGAAAGAACAGATGCTTCAAGTAGCAAAATTCATGGAAATGGAAGATTCTCCTAAGCTGGGAACTAAGATGTATCTACAGACAGAGAAAATGCCAGAAGTTGATCAACTGCAGGAAAGAGAGAGAAACTGTAGAGGTGTTGATTGATATTTATTGTAAGAAACTGAGCACTTGCTGGGTAGCAATAAACTGATCTGTTGAAAAAGAGAAATGGAGTAGTTGAACGCTGTTTAGAACAATGAAGATTTGGAAATGTGTGGAGTTTTAGAAATTGAGATATTAATATCGCTTAGCTGTAGAAATTATTGAAGGTGCAGAATTTGATTGAAACCAGAAATCTCTGCAGTCAGTGGAAGAGCGGATGATAAAATTAGCTAACTTCATGGAATTGGCGACTTTACAGATATTGAGATTGAGATATATCTGCAGATATCGATAGTACTTCAAATTGCACAATTGCTAGAAAATGCCATTGTGATAGAGAAGGAAAGCAAGATTTTGTGACATTGAAGGCTATGGAGATATGAAAGTTGTGGTGAATGTGGAGAACCTGCAAACGTCCTGAATCTAAGCAATTGCTTCAAACTGAGAATTTGTTACGTACAGAGAACTAAGATTGCTGACAAAGAGTGAAATTGATAAATTATTGTTTCAGATGAATGAGGAGTAGCTGGAAATGAGGAGATAGTAGAAGTTGTTCCAAATATTTAGATAGGAAATGCACATTAATAGAGATAGCGAGATTAATTAAATGGATCATCTTGAACATTGAGAGAAGCTACTAAAAGCAAAATTCAAGATAATTGGAGAATTTGCTAAGATGGGAACAAAGAAATATCTGCAGTTTGAGAATATACAAGACATTGAGCATTCGATTTTTTTTGATACTTTGCAAGGTACAGAGAGCCAGCTTTTCAGAATTTGCAGGATTTGGCAGAAATTGAAGAAGCGTTCAATGCGGAGAAGCTGCAAGATTGCTAAGTAGTACATATTGCTGAGAATTGAGAACGTGACAGATACAGGGAACTAAATTTGCTGGTAAATAAAGAATTCCCGGAATTGAAGTTTGAGATGAATGGGGAATTGTTAGAAATGTGGATATGCTTGGAAATATAGATATTAATGCTGCTGGAGAGCTGAAATAGCAGTGATGGACAAAATGATGGAAGTTGAGAAAGCTGTGCATTGGGCGAAAGAACAGATGGTTCAAGTAGCAAAATTCATGGAAATGGAAGATTCTCCTAAGCTGGGAACTAAGATGTATCTACAGACAGAGAAAATGCCAGAAGTTGATCAACTGCAGGAAAGAGAGAGAAACTGTAGATGTGTTGATTGATATTTATTGTAAGAAACTGAGCACTTGCTGGGTAGCAATAAACTGATTTGTTGAAAAAGAGAAATGGAGTAGTTGAACGCTGTTTAGAACAATGAAGATTTGGAAATGTGTGGAGTTTTAGAAATTGAGATATTAATATCGATTAGCTGTAGAAATTATTGAAGGTGCAGAATTTGATTGAAACCAGAAATCGCTGCAGTCAGTGGAAGAGATGATAAAATAAGCTAACTTCATGGAATTGGCGACTTTACAAATATTGAGATTGAGATATATCTGCAGATATCGATAATACTTCAAATTGCACAATTGCTGGAATCTGACATTGTGATAGAGAAGGAAAGCAAGATTTCATGACATTGAAGTATATGGAGATATGGAAGTTGTGGTGAATGTGGAGAACCGGCAAACGTCCTGAATCTAACCAATTGCTTCAAACTGAGAATTCGTTACGTAAAGAGATCTAAGTTTGCAGACAAAGATTGAAAAAAATAAATTATTGGTTCAGATGAATGAGGAGTAGCTGGAAATGAGGAGATAGTAGAAGTTATTCTAAATATTTAGATGGGAAATGCACATTAATGGAGATAGCGGGATTAATTAAATGGATCATCTTGAACATTGAGATAAGCTACTAAAAGCAAAATTCATGATAATTGGAGAATTTGCTAATGTGGGAACAAAGAAATATCTGCAGTTAGGGAATATAGAAGACATTGAGCAATGGATTGATTTTGGAAATGTGTGGAATTTTAGAAATTGAGATATTAATATCGATTAGCTGTAGAAATTATTGAAGGTGCAGAATTTGATTGAAACCAGAAATCTCTGCAGTCAGTGGAAGAGCGGATGATAAAATCAGCTAACTTCATGGAATTGGCGACTTTACAGATATTGAGATTGAGATATATCTGCAGATATCGATAGTACTTCAAATTGCACAATTGCTAGAAAATGCCATTGTGATAGAGAAGGAAAGCAAGATTTTGTGACATTGAAGGCTATGGAGATATGAAAGTTGTGGTGAATGTGGAGAACCTGCAAACGTCCTGAATCTAAGCAATTGCTTGAAACTGAGAATTTGTTACGTACAGAGAACTAAGATTGCTGACAAAGAGTGAAATTGATAAATTATTGTTTCAGATGAATGAGGAGTAGCTGGAAATGAGGAGATAGTAGAAGTTGTTCCAAATATTTAGATAGGAAATGCACATTAATAGAGATAGCGAGATTAATTAAATGGATCATCTTGAACATTGAGAGAAGCTACTAAAAGCAAAATTCATGATAATTGGAGAATTTGCTAAGATGGGAACAAAGAAATATCTGCAGTTTGAGAATATACAAGACATTGAGCATTCGATTGATTTTGATATTTTGCAAGATACAGCGAGACAGCTTTTCAGAACTTGTAGGATATGGCAGAAATTGAAGAAGCGTTCAATGCGGAGAAGCTGCAAGATTGCTAAGTAGTACATATTGCTGAGAATTGAGAATGTGACAAATACAGGGAACTAAATTTGCTGGTAAATATAGAACACCAGGAATTGAAGTCTGAGATTAATGGGGAATTGTTAGAAATGTGGATATGCTTAGAAATATAGATATTAATGCTGCTGGAGAGCTGAAATAGCAGTGATGGACAAATTGATGGAAGTTGAGAAAGCTGTGCATTGGGCGAAAGAACAGATGCTTCAAGTAGCAAAATTCATGGAAATGGAAGATTCTCCTAAGCTGGGAACTAAGATGTATCTACAGACAGAGAAAATGCCAGAAGTTGATCAACTGCAGGAAAGAGAGAGAAACTGTAGAGGTGTTGATTGATATTTATTGTAAGAAACTGAGCACTTGCTGGGTAGCAATAAACTGATTTGTTGAAAAAGAGAAATGGAGTAGTTGAACGCTGTTTAGAACAATGAAGATTTGGAAATGTGTGGAGTTTTAGAAATTGAGATATTAATATCGATTAGCTGTAGAAATTATTGAAGGTGCAGAATTTGATTGAAACCAGAAATCGCTGCAGTCAGTGGAAGAGATGATAAAATAAGCTAACTTCATGGAATTGGCGACTTTACAAATATTGAGATTGAGATATATCTGCAGATATCGATAGTACTTCAAATTGCACAATTGCTAGAATCTGACATTGTGATAGAGAAGGAAAGCAAGATTTCATGACATTGAAGTATATGGAGATATGGAAGTTGTGGTGAATGTGGAGAACCCGCAAACGTCCTGAATCTACACAATTGCTTCAAACTGAGAACTTGTTACGTACAGAGAACTAAGATTGCTGACAAAGAGTGAAATTGATAAATTATTGGTTCAGATGAATGAGGAGTAGCTGGAAATGAGGAGATAGTAGAAGTTGTTCCAAATATTTAGATAGGAAATGCACATTAATAGAGATAGCGAGATTAATTAAATGGATCATCTTGAACATTGAGAGAAGCTACTAAAAGCAAAATTCATGATAATTGGAGAATTTGCTAAGATGGGAACAAAGAAATATCTGCAGTTTGAGAATATACAAGACATTGAGCATTCGATTGATTTTGATATTTTGCAAGAAACAGAGAGCCAGCTTTTCAGAATTTGCAGGATATGGCAAAAATTGAAGAAGCGTTCAATTCGGAGAAGCTGCAAGATTGCTAAGTAGTACATATTGCTGAGAATTGAGAATGTGACAGATACAGGGAACTAAATTTGCTGGTAAATATAGAACACCAGGAATTGAAGTCTGAGATTAATGGGGAATTGTTAGAAATGTGGATATGCTTAGAAATATAGATATTAATGCTGCTGGAGAGCTGAAATATCAGTGATGGACAAAATGATGGAAGTTGAGAAAGCTGTGCATTGGGCGAAAGAACAGATGCTTCAAGTAGCAAAATTCATGGAAATGGAAGATTCTCCTAAGCTGGGAACTAAGATGTATCTACAGACAGAGAAAATGCCAGAAGTTGATCAATTGCAGGAAAGAGAGAGAAACTGTAGAGGTGTTGATTGATATTTATTGTAAGAAACTGAGCACTTGCTGGATAGCAATAAACTGATTTGTTGAAAAAGAGAAATGGAGTAGTTGAACGCTGTTTAGAGCAATGAAGATTTGGAAATGTGTGGAGTTTTAGAAATTGAGATATTAATATCGATTAGCTGTAGAAATTATTGAAGGTGCAGAATTTGATTGAAACCAGAAATCTCTGCAGTCAGTGGAAGAGCGGATGATAAAATTAGCTAACTTCATGGAATTGGCGACTTTACAGATATTGAGATTGAGATATATCTGCAGATATCGATAGTACTTCAAATTGCACAATTGCTAGAATCTGACATTGTGATAGAGAAGGAAAGCAAGATTTCATGACATTGAAGTATATGGAGATATGGAAGTTGTGGTGAATGTGGAGAACCTGCAAACGTCCTGAATCTACCCAATTGCTTCAAACTGTGAACTTGTTACGTACAGAGAACTAAGATTGCTGACAAAGAGTGAAATTGATAAATTATTGGTTCAGATGAATGAGGAGTAGCTGGAAATGAGGAGATAGTAGAAGTTGTTCCAAATATTTAGATAGGAAATGCACATTAATAGAGATAGCGAGATTAATTAAATGGATCATCTTGAACATTGAGAGAAGCTACTAAAAGCAAAATTCATGATAATTGGAGAATTTGCTAAGATGGGAACAAAGAAATATCTGCAGTTTGAGAATATACAAGACATTGAGCATTCGATTGATTTTGATATTTTGCAAGAAACAGAGAGCCAGCTTTTCAGAATTTGCAGGATATGGCAAAAATTGAAGAAGCGTTCAATTCGGAGAAGCTGCAAGATTGCTAAGTAGTACATATTGCTGAGAATTGAGAATGTGACAGATACAGGGAACTAAATTTGCTGGTAAATATAGAACACCAGGAATTGAAGTCTGAGATTAATGGGGAATTGATAGAAATGTGGATATGCTTAGAAATATAGATATTAATGCTGCTGGAGAGCTGAAATAGCAGGGATGGACAAAATGATGGAAGTTGAGAAAGCTGTGCATTGGGCGAAAGAACAGATGCTTCAAGTAGCAAAATTCATGGAAATGGAAGATTCTCCTAAGCTGGGAACTAAGATGTATCTACAGACAGAGAAAATGCCAGAAGTTGATCAACTGCAGGAAAGAGAGAGAAACTGTAGAGGTGTTGATTGATATTTATTGTAAGAAACTGAGCACTTGCTGGGTAGCAATAAACTGATTTGTTGAAAAACAGAAATGGAGTAGTTGAACGCTGTTTAGAACAATGAAGATTTGGAAATGTGTGGAGTTTTAGAAATTGAGATATTAATATCGATTAGCTGTAGAAATTATTGAAGGTGCAGAATTTGATTGAAACCAGAAATCGCTGCAGTCAGTGGAAGAGATGATAAAATAAGCTAACTTCATGGAATTGGCGACTTTACAAATATTGAGATTGAGATATATCTGCAGATATCGATAGTACTTCAAATTGCACAATTGCTAGAATCTGACATTGTGATAGAGAAGGAAAGCAAGATTTCATGACATTGAAGTATATGGAGATATGGAAGTTGTGGTGAATGTGGAGAACCTGCAAACGTCCTGAATCTACCCAATTGCTTCAAACTGAGAACTTGTTACGTACAGAGAACTAAGATTGCTGACAAAGAGTGAAATTGATAAATTATTGGTTCAGATGAATGAGGAGTAGCTGGAAATGAGGAGATAGTAGAAGTTGTTCCAAATATTTAGATAGGAAATGCACATTAATAGAGATAGCGAGATTAATTAAATGGATCATCTTGAACATTGAGAGAAGCTACTAAAAGCAAAATTCATGATAATTGGAGAATTTGCTAAGATGGGAACAAAGAAATATCTGCAGTTTGAGAATATACAAGACATTGAGCATTCGATTGATTTTGATATTTTGCAAGAAACAGAGAGCCAGCTTTTCAGAATTTGCAGGATATGGCAAAAATTGAAGAAGCGTTCAATTCGGAGAAGCTGCAAGATTGCTAAGTAGTAGATATTGCTGAGAATTGAGAATGTGACAGATACAGGGAACTAAATTTGCTGGTAAATATAGAACACCAGGAATTGAAGTCTGAGATTAATGGGGAATTGTTAGAAATGTGGATATGCTTAGAAATATAGATATTAATGCTGCTGGAGAGCTGAAATAGCAGTGATGGAAAAAATGATGGAAGTTGAGAAAGCTGTGCATTGGGCGAAAGAACAGATGCTTCAAGTAGCAAAATTCATGGAAATGGAAGATTCTCCTAAGCTGGGAACTAAGATGTATCTACAGACAGAGAAAATGCCAGAAGTTGATCAACTGCAGGAAAGAGAGAGAAACTGTAGAGGTGTTGATTGATATTTATTGTAAGAAACTGAGCACTTGCTGGATAGCAATAAACTGATTTGTTGAAATAGAGAAATGGAGTAGTTGAAAGCTGTTTAGAACAATGAAGATTTGGAAATGTGTGGAGTTTTAGAAATTGAGATATTAATATCGATTAGCTGTAGAAATTATTGAAGGTGCAGAATTTGATTGAAACCAGAAATCTCTGCAGTCAGTGGAAGAGCGGATGATAAAATAAGCTAACTTCATGGAATTGGCGACTTTACAGATATTGAGATTGAGATATATCTGCAGATATCGATAGTACTTCAAATTGCACAATTGCTAGAAAATGCCATTGTGATAGAGAAGGAAAAAAAGATTTTGTGACATTGAAGGCTATGGAGATATGAAAGTTGTGGTGAATGTGGAGAACCTGCAAACGTCCTGAATCTAAGCAATTGGTTCAAACTGAGAATTTGTTACGTACAGAGAACTAAGATTGCTGACAAAGAGTGAATTGATAAATTATTGGTTCAGATGAATGAGGAGTAGCTGGAAATGAGGAGATAGTAGAAGTTGTTCCAAATATTTAGATAGGAAATGCACATTAATAGAGATAGCGAGATTAATTAAATGGATCATCTTGAACATTGAGAGAAGCTACTAAAAGCAAAATTCATGATAATTGGAGAATTTGCTAAGATGGGAACAAAGAAATATCTGCAGTTTGAGAATATACAAGACATTGAGCATTCGATTGATTTTGATATTTTGCAAGAAACAGAGAGCCAGCTTTTCAGAATTTGCAGGATATGGCAAAAATTGAAGAAGCGTTCAATTCGGAGAAGCTGCAAGATTGCTAAGTAGTACATATTGCTGAGAATTGAGAATGTGACAGATACAGGGAACTAAATTTGCTGGTAAATATAGAACACCAGGAATTGAAGTCTGAGATTAATGGGGAATTGTTAGAAATGTGGATATGCTTAGAAATATAGATATTAATGCTGCTGGAGAGCTGAAATAGCAGTGATGGACAAAATGATGGAAGTTGAGAAAGCTGTGCATTGGGCGAAAGAACAGATGCTTCAAGTAGCAAAATTCATGGAAATGGAAGATTCTCCTAAGCTGGGAACTACAGACAGAGAAAATGCCAGAAGTTGATCAACTGCAGGAAAGAGAGAGAAACTGTAGAGGTGTTGATTGATATTTATTGTAAGAAACTGAGCACTTGCTGGATAGCAATAAACTGATTTGTTGAAATAGAGAAATGGAGTAGGTGAACGCTGTTTAGAACAATGAAGATTTGGAAATGTGTGGAGTTTTAGAAATTGAGATATTAATATCGATTAGCTGTAGAAATTATTGAAGGTGCAGAATTTGATTGAAACCAGAAATCTCTGCAGTCAGTGGAAGAGCGGATGATAAAATAAGCTAACTTCATGGAATTGGCGACTTTACAGATATTGAGATTGAGATATATCTGCAGATATCGATAGTACTTCAAATTGCACAATTGCTAGAAAATGCCATTGTGATAGAGAAGGAAAGCAAGATTTTGTGACATTGAAGGCTGTGGAGATATGAAAGTTGTGGTGAATGTGGAGAACCTGCAAACGTCCTGAATCTAAGCAATTGCTTCAAACTGAGAATTTGTTACGTACAGAGAACTAAGATTGCTGACAAAGAGTGAAATTGATAAATTATTGGTTCAGATGAATGAGGAGTAGCTGGAAATGAGGAGATAGTAGAAGTTGTTCCAAATATTTAGATAGGAAATGCACATTAATAGAGATAGCGAGATTAATTAAATGGATCATCTTGAACATTGAGAGAAGCTACTAAAAGCAAAATTCATGATAATTGGAGAATTTGCTAAGATGGGAACAAAGAAATATCTGCAGTTTGAGAATATACAAGACATTGAGCATTCGATTGATTTTGATACTTTGCAAGGTACAGAGAGCCAGCTTTTCAGAATTTGCAGGATATGGCAGAAATTGAAGAAGCGTTCAATGCGGAGAAGCTGCAAGATTGCTAAGTAGTACATATTGCTGAGAATTGAGAACGTGACAGATACAGGGAACTAAATTTGCTGTTAAATATAGAACTCGCGGAATTGAAGTTTGAGATGAATGGGGAATTGTTAGAAGTGTGGATATGCTTGGAAATATAGATATTAATGCTGCTGGAGAGCTGAAATAGCAGTGATGGACAAAATGATGGAAGTTGAGAAAGCTGTGCATTGGGCAAAAGGACAGATGCTTCAAGTAGCAAAATTCATGGAAATGGAAGATTCTCCTAAGCTGGGAACTAAGATGTATCTACAGACAGAGAAAATGCCAGAAGTTGATCAACTGCAGGAAAGAGAGAGAAACTCTAGATGTGTTGATTGATATTTATTGTAAGAAACTGAGCACTTGCTGGGTAGCAATAAACTGATTTGTTGAAAAAGAGATATGGAGTAGTTGAACGCTGTTTAGAACATTGAAGATTTGGAAATGTGTGTAGTTTTAGAAATTGAGATATTAATATTGATTAGCTGTAGAAATTATTGAAGGTGCAGAATTTGATTGAAACCAGAAATCGCTGCAGTCAGTGGAAGAGATGATAAAATAAGCTAACTTCATGGAATTGGCGACTTTACAAATATTGAGATTGAGATATATCTGCAGATATCGATAGTACTTCAAATTGCACAATTGCTAGAATCTGACATTGTGATAGAGAAGGAAAGCAAGATTTCATGACATTGAAGTATATGGAGATATGGAAGTTGTGGTGAATGTGGAGAACCGGCAAACGTCCTGAATGTAACCAATTGCTTCAAACTGAGAATTCGTTACGTAAAGAGATCTAAGTTTGCAGACAAAGATTGAAAAAAATAAATTATTGGTTCAGATGAATGAGGAGTAGCTGGAAATGAGGAGATAGTAGAAGTTATTCCAAATATTTAGATAGGAAATGCACATTAATGGAGATAGCGAGATTAATTAAATGGATCATCTTGAACATTGAGAGAAGCTACTGAAAGCAAAATTCATGATAATTGGAGAATTTGCTAATGTGGGAACAAAGAAATATCTGCAGTTAGGGAATATAGAAGACATTGAGCAATCGATTGATTTTGGAAATGTGTGGAATTTTAGAAATTGAGATATTAATATCGATTAGCTGTAGAAATTATTGAAGGTGCAGAATTTGATTGAAACCAGAAATCTCTGCAGTCAGTGGAAGAGCGGATGATAAAATAAGCTAACTTCATGGAATTGGCGACTTTACAGATATTGAGATTGAGATATATCTGCAGATATCGATAGTACTTCAAATTGCACAATTGCTAGAAAATGCCATTGTGATAGAGAAGGAAAGCAAGATTTTGTGACATTGAAGGCTATGGAGATATGAAAGTTGTGGTGAATGTGGAGAACCTGCAAACGTCCTGAATCTAAGCAATTGCTTCAAACTGAGAATTTGTTACGTACAGAGAACTAAGATTGCTGACAAAGAGTGAAATTGATAAATTATTGGTTCAGATGAATGAGGAGTAGCTGGAAATGAGGAGATAGTAGAAGTTGTTCCAAATATTTAGATAGGAAATGCACATTAATAGAGATAGCGAGATTAATTAAATGGATCATCTTGAACATTGAGAGAAGCTACTAAAAGCAAAATTCATGATAATTGGAGAATTTGCTAAGATGGGAACAAAGAAATATCTGCAGTTTGAGAATATACAAGACATTGAGCATTCGATTGATTTTGATATTTTGCAAGATACAGCGAGACAGCTTTTCAGAACTTGTAGGATATGGCAGAAATTGAAGAAGCGTTCAATGCGGAGAAGCTGCAAGATTGCTAAGTAGTACATATTGCTGAGAATTGAGAATGTGACAGATACAGGGAACTAAATTTGCTGGTAAATATAGAACACCAGGAATTGAAGTCTGAGATTAATGGGGAATTGTTAGAAATGTGGATATGCTTAGAAATATAGATATTAATGCTGCTGGAGAGCTGAAATAGCAGTGATGGACAAATTGATGGAAGTTGAGAAAGCTGTGCATTGGGCGAAAGAACAGATGCTTCAAGTAGCAAAATTCATGGAAATGGAAGATTCTCCTAAGCTGGGAACTAAGATGTAACTACAGACAGAGAAAATGCCAGAAGTTGATCAACTGCAGGAAAGAGAGAGAAACTGTAGAGGTGTTGATTGATATTTATTGTAAGAAACTGAGCACTTGCTGGGTAGCAATAAACTGATTTGTTGAAAAAGAGAAATGGAGTAGTTGAACGCTGTTTAGAACAATGAAGATTTGGAAATGTGTGGAGTTTTAGAAATTGAGATATTAATATCGATTAGCTGTAGAAATTATTGAAGGTGCAGAATTTGATTGAAACCAGAAATCGCTGCAGTCAGTGGAAGAGATGATAAAATAAGCTAACTTCATGGAATTGGCGACTTTACAAATATTGAGATTGAGATATATCTGCAGATATCGATAGTACTTCAAATTGCACAATTGCTAGAATCTGACATTGTGATAGAGAAGGAAAGCAAGATTTCATGACATTGAAGTATATGGAGATATGGAAGTTGTGGTGAATGTGGAGAACCTGCAAACGTCCTGAATCTACCCAATTGCTTCAAACTGTGAACTTGTTACGTACAGAGAACTAAGATTGCTGACAAAGAGTGAAATTGATAAATTATTGGTTCAGATGAATGAGGAGTAGCTGGAAATGAGGAGATAGTAGAAGTTGTTCCAAATATTTAGATAGGAAATGCACATTAATAGAGATAGCGAGATTAATTAAATGGATCATCTTGAACATTGAGAGAAGCTACTAAAAGCAAAATTCATGATAATTGGAGAATTTGCTAAGATGGGAACAAAGAAATATCTGCAGTTTGAGAATATACAAGACATTGAGCATTCGATTGATTTTGATATTTTGCAAGAAACAGAGAGCCAGCTTTTCAGAATTTGCAGGATATGGCAAAAATTGAAGAAGCGTTCAATTCGGAGAAGCTGCAAGATTGCTAAGTAGTACATATTGCTGAGAATTGAGAATGTGACAGATACAGGGAACTAAATTTGCTGGTAAATATAGAACACCAGGAATTGAAGTCTGAGATTAATGGGGAATTGATAGAAATGTGGATATGCTTAGAAATATAGATATTAATGCTGCTGGAGAGCTGAAATAGCAGGGATGGACAAAATGATGGAAGTTGAGAAAGCTGTGCATTGGGCGAAAGAACAGATGCTTCAAGTAGCAAAATTCATGGAAATGGAAGATTCTCCTAAGCTGGGAACTAAGATGTATCTACAGACAGAGAAAATGCCAGAAGTTGATCAACTGCAGGAAAGAGAGAGAAACTGTAGAGGTGTTGATTGATATTTATTGTAAGAAACTGAGCACTTGCTGGGTAGCAATAAACTGATTTGTTGAAAAACAGAAATGGAGTAGTTGAACGCTGTTTAGAACAATGAAGATTTGGAAATGTGTGGAGTTTTAGAAATTGAGATATTAATATCGATTAGCTGTAGAAATTATTGAAGGTGCAGAATTTGATTGAAACCAGAAATCGCTGCAGTCAGTGGAAGAGATGATAAAATAAGCTAACTTCATGGAATTGGCGACTTTACAAATATTGAGATTGAGATATATCTGCAGATATCGATAGTACTTCAAATTGCACAATTGCTAGAATCTGACATTGTGATAGAGAAGGAAAGCAAGATTTCATGACATTGAAGTATATGGAGATATGGAAGTTGTGGTGAATGTGGAGAACCTGCAAACGTCCTGAATCTAACCAAATGCTTCAAACTGAGAATTTGTTACGTACAGAGAACTAAGATTGCTGACAAAGAGTGAAATTGATAAATTATTGTTTCAATGAATGAGGAGTAGCTGGAAATGAGGAGATAGTAGTTGTTCCAAATATTTAGATAGGAAATGCACATTAATAGAGATAGCGAGATTAATTAAATGGATCATCTTGAACATTGAGAGAAGCTACTAAAAGCAAAATTCATGATAATTGGAGAATTTGCTAATATGGGAACAAAGAAATACCTGCAGTTTGAGAATATACAAGACATTGAGCATTCGATTGATTTTGATACTTTGCAAGGTACAGAGAGCCAGCTTTTCAGAATTTGCAGGATATGGCAAAAATTGAAGAAGCGTTCAATGCGGAGAAGCTGCAAGATTGCTAAGTAGTACATATTGCTGATAATTGAGAATGTGACAGATACAGGGAACTAAATTTGCTGGTAAATATAGAACACCAGGAATTGAAGTCTGAGATTAATGGGGAATTGATAGAAATGTGGATATGCTTAGAAATATAGATATTAATGCTGCTGGAGAGCTGAAATAGCAGTGATGGACAAAATGATGGAAGTTGAGAAAGCTGTGCATTGGGCGAAAGAACAGATGCTTCAAGTAGCAAAATTCATGGAAATGGAAGATTCTCCTAAGCTGGGAACTAAGATGTATCTACAGTCAGAGAAAATGCCAGAAGTTGATCAACTGCAGGAAAGAGAGAGAAACTGTAGAGGTGTTGATTGATATTTATTTTAAGAAACTGAGCACTTGCTGGGTAGCAATAAACTGATTTGTTGAAAAAGAGAAATGGAATAGTTGAACGCTGTTTAGAACAATGAAGATTTGGAAATGTGTGGAGTTTTAGAAATTGAGATATTAATATCGATTAGCTGTAGAAATTATTGAAGGTGCAGAATTTGATTGAAACCAGAACTCGCTGCAGTCAGTGGAAGAGATGATAAAATAAGCTAACTTCATGGAATTGGCGACTTTACAAATATTGAGATTGAGATATATCTGCAGATATCGATAGTACTTCAAATTGCACAATTGCTAGAATCTGACATTGTGATAGAGAAGGAAAGCAAGATTTCATGACATTGAAGTATATGGAGATATGGAAGTTGTGGTGAATGTGGAGAACCGGCAAACGTCCTGAATCTGACCAATTGCTTCAAACTGAGAATTCGTTACGTAAAGAGATCTAAGTTTGCAGACAAAGATTGAAAAAAATAAATTATTGGTTCAGATGAATGAGGATAGATGGAAATGAGGAGATAGTAGAAGTTATTCCAAATATTTAGATAGGAAATGCACATTAAAGGAGATAGCGAGATTAATTAAATGGATCATCTTGAACATTGAGAGAAGCTACTAAAAGCAAAATTCATGATAATTGGAGAATTTGCTAATGTGGGAACAAAGAAATATCTGCAGTTAGGGAATATAGAAGACATTGAGCAATGGATTGATTTTGGAAATGTGTGGAATGTTAGAAATTGAGATATTAATATCGATTTGCTGTAGAAATTATTGAAGGTGCAGAATTTGATTGAAACCAGAAATCTCTGCAGTCAGTGGAAGAGCGGATGATAAAATTAGCTAACTTCATGGAATTGGCGACTTTACAGATATTGAGATTGAGATATATCTGCAGATATCGATAGTACTTCAAATTGCACAATTGCTAGAAAATGCCATTGTGATAGAGAAGGAAAGCAAGATTTTGTGACATTGAATGCTATGGAGATATGGAAGTTATGGTGAATGTGGAGAACCAGCAAACGTCCTGAATCTAAGCAATAGCTTCAAACTGAGAATTTGTTACATAAAAAGAACTAGGTTTGCTGACAAAGACTGAAATTGATAAATTTTTGGTTCAGATGAATGAGGAGTAGCTGGAAATGAGGAGATAGTAGAAGTTGTTCCAAATATTTAGATAGGAAGTGCACATTAATAGAGATAGCAAGATTAATTAAATGGATAATCTTGAACATTGAGAAGCTACTAAAAGCAAAATTCATGATAATTGGAGAATTTGCTAAGATGGGAACAAAGAAATATCTGCAGTTTGAGAATATACAAGACATTGAGCATTCGATTGATTTTGATATTTTGCAAGATACAGAGAGCCAGCTTTTCAGAATTTGCAGGATATGGCAAAAATTGAAGAAGCGTTCAATGCGGAGAAGCTGCAAGATTGCTAAGTAGTACATATTGCTGAGAATTGAGAATGTGACAGATACAGGGAACTAAATTTGCTGGTAAATATAGAACACCAGGAATTGAAGTCTGAGATTAATGGGGAATTGTTAGAAATGTGGATATGCTTAGAAATATAGATATTAATGCTGCTGGAGAGCTGAAATAGCAGTGATGGACAAAATGATGGAAGTTGAGAAAGCTGTGCATTGGGCGAAAGAACAGATGCTTCAAGTAGCAAAATTCATGGAAATGGAAGATTCTCTTAAGCTGGGAACTAAGATGTATCTACAGACAGAGAAAATGCCAGAAGTTGATCAACTGCAGGAAAGAGAGAGAAACTGTAGAGGTGTTGATTGATATTTATTTTAAGAAACTGAGCACTTGCTGGGTAGCAATAAACTGATTTGTTGAAAAAGAGAAATGGAATAGTTGAACGCTGTTTTGAACAATGAAGATTTGGAAATGTGTGGAGTTTTAGAAATTGAGATATTAATATCGATTAGCTGTAGAAATTATTGAAGGTGCAGAATTTGATTGAAACCAGAACTCGCTGCAGTCAGTGGAAGAGATGATAAAATAAGCTAACTTCATGGAATTGGCGACTTTACAAATATTGAGATTGAGATATATCTGCAGATATCGATAGTACTTCAAATTGCACAATTGCTAGAATCTGACATTGTGATAGAGAAGGAAAGCAAGATTTCATGACATTGAAGTATATGGAGATATGGAAGTTGTGGTGAATGTGGAGAACCGGCAAACGTCCTGAATCTAACCAATTGCTTCAAACTGAGAATTCGTTACGTAAAGAGATCTAAGTTTGCAGACAAAGATTGAAAAAAATAAATTATTGGTTCAGATGAATGAGGATAGATGGAAATGAGGAGATAGTAGAAGTTATTCCAAATATTTAGATAGGAAATGCACATTAAAGGAGATAGCGAGATTAATTAAATGGATCATCTTGAACATTGAGAGAAGCTACTAAAAGCAAAATTCATGATAATTGGAGAATTTGCTAATGTGGGAACAAAGAAATATCTGCAGTTAGGGAATATAGAAGACATTGAGCAATGGATTGATTTTGGAAATGTGTGGAATGTTAGAAATTGAGATATTAATATCGATTAGCTGTAGAAATTATTGAAGGTGCAGAATTTGATTGAAACCAGAAATCTCTGCAGTCAGTGGAAGAGCGGATGATAAAATTAGCTAACTTCATGGAATTGGCGACTTTACAGATATTGAGATTGAGATATATCTGCAGATATCGATAGTACTTCAAATTGCACAATTGCTAGAAAATGCCATTGTGATAGAGAAGGAAAGCAAGATTTTGTGACATTGAAGGCTATGGAGATATGAAAGTTGTGGTGAATGTGGAGAACCTGCAAATGTCCTGAATCTAACCAAATGCTTCAAACTGAGAATTTGTTACGTACAGAGAACTAAGATTGCTGACAAAGAGTGAAATTGATAAATTATTGTTTCAATGAATGAGGAGTAGCTGGAAATGAGGAGATAGTAGAAGTTGTTCCAAATATTTAGATAGGAAATGTACATTAATAGAGATAGCGAGATTAATTAAATGGATCATCTTGAACATTGAGAGAAGCTACTAAAAGCAAAATTCATGATAATTGGAGAATTTGCTAATATGGGAACAAAGAAATACCTGCAGTTTGAGAATATACAAGACATTGAGCATTCGATTGATTTTGATACTTTGCAAGGTACAGAGAGCCAGCTTTTCAGAATTTGCAGGATATGGCAAAAATTGAAGAAGCGTTCAATGCGGAGAAGCTGCAAGATTGCTAAGTAGTACATATTGCTGAGAATTGAGAATGTGACAGATACAGGGAACTAAATTTGCTGGTAAATATAGAACACCAGGAATTGAAGTCTGAGATTAATGGGGAATTGATAGAAATGTGGATATGCTTAGAAATATAGATATTAATGCTGCTGAGGAGCTGAAATAGCAGTGATGGACAAAATGATGGAAGTTGAGAAAGCTGTGCATTGGGCGAAAGAACAGATGCTTCAAGTAGCAAAATTCATGGAAATGGAAGATTCTCCTAAGCTGGGAACTAAGATGTATCTACAGTCAGAGAAAATGCCAGAAGTTGATCAACTGCAGGAAAGAGAGAGAAACTGTAGAGGTGTTGATTGATATTTATTTTAAGAAACTGAGCACTTGCTGGGTAGCAATAAACTGATTTGTTGAAAAAGAGAAATGGAATAGTTGAATGCTGTTTAGAACAATGAAGATTTGGAAATGTGTGGAGTTTTAGAAATTGAGATATTAATATCGATTAGCTGTAGAAATTATTGAAGGTGCAGAATTTGATTGAAACCAGAACTCGCTGCAGTCAGTGGAAGAGATGATAAAATAAGCTAACTTCATGGAATTGGCGACTTTACAAATATTGAGATTGAGATATATCTGCAGATATCGATAGTACTTCAAATTGCACAATTGCTAGAATCTGACATTGTGATAGAGAAGGAAAGCAAGATTTCATGACATTGAAGTATATGGAGATATGGAAGTTGTGGTGAATGTGGAGAACCGGCAAACGTCCTGAATCTAACCAATTGCTTCAAACTGAGAATTCGTTACGTAAAGAGATCTAAGTTTGCAGACAAAGATTGAAAAAAATAAATTATTGGTTCAGATGAATGAGGATAGATGGAAATGAGGAGATAGTAGAAGTTATTCCAAATATTTAGATAGGAAATGCACATTAAAGGAGATAGCGAGATTAATTAAATAGATCATCTTGAACATTGAGAGAAGCTACTAAAAGCAAAATTCATGATAATTGGAGAATTTGCTAATGTGGGAACAAAGAAATATCTGCAGTTAGGGAATATAGAAGACATTGAGCAATGGATTGATTTTGGAAATGTGTGGAATGTTAGAAATTGAGATATTAATATCGATTTGCTGTAGAAATTATTGAAGGTGCAGAATTTGATTGAAACCAGAAATCTCTGCAGTCAGTGGAAGAGCGGATGATAAAATTAGCTAACTTCATGGAATTGGCGACTTTACAGATATTGAGATTGAGATATATCTGCAGATATCGATAGTACTTCAAATTGCACAATTGCTAGAAAATGCCATTGTGATAGAGAAGGAAAGCAAGATTTTGTGACATTGAAGGCTATGGAGATATGGAAGTTGTGGTGAATGTGGAGAACCAGCAAACGTCCTGAATCTAAGCAATAGCTTCAAACTGAGAATTTGTTACGTAAAAAGAACTAGGTTTGCTGACAAAGACTGAAATTGATAAATTTTTGGTTCAGATGAATGAGGAGTAACTGGAAATGAGGAGATAGTAGAAGTTGTTCCAAATATTTAGATAGGAAATGCACATTAATAGAGATAGCAAGATTAATTAAATGGATAATCTTGAACATTGAGAGAAGCTACTAAAAGCAAAATTCATGATAATTGGAGAATTTGCTAAGATGGGAACAAAGAAATATCTGCAGTTTGAGAATATACAAGACATTGAGCATTCGATTGATTTTGATATTTTGCAAGATACAGAGAGCCAGCTTTTCAGAATTTGCAGGATATGGCAAAAATTGAAGAAGCGTTCAATGCGGAGAAGCTGCAAGATTGCTAAGTAGTACATATTGCTGAGAATTGAGAATGTGACAGATACAGGGAACTAAATTTGCTGGTAAATATAGAACACCAGGAATTGAAGTCTGAGATTAATGGGGAATTGTTAGAAATGTGGATATGCTTAGAAATATAGATATTAATGCTGCTGGAGAGCTGAAATAGCAGTGATGGACAAAATGATGGAAGTTGAGAAAGCTGTGCATTGGGCGAAAGAACAGATGCTTCAAGTAGCAAAATTCATGGAAATGGAAGATTCTCTTAAGCTGGGAACTAAGATGTATCTACAGACAGAGAAAATGCCAGAAGTTGATCAACTGCAGGAAAGAGAGAGAAACTGTAGAGGTGTTGATTGATATTTATTGTAAGAAACTGAGCACTTGCTGGATAGCAATAAACTGATTTGTTGAAAAAGAGAAATGGAGTAGTTGAACGCTGTTTAGAACAATGAAGATTTGGAAATGTGTGGAGTTTTAGAAATTGAGATATTAATATCGATTAGCTGTAGAAATTATTGAAGGTGCAGAATTTGATTGAAACCAGAAATCTCTGCAGTCAGTGGAAGAGCGGATGATAAAATTAGCTAACTTCATGGAATTGGCGACTTTACAGATATTGAGATTGAGATATATCTGCAGATATCGATAGTACTTCAAATTGCACAATTGCTAGAAAATGCCATTGTGATAGAGAAGGAAAGCAAGATTTTGTGACATTGAAGGCTATGGAGATATGAAAGTTGTGGTGAATGTGGAGAACCTGCAAACGTCCTGAATCTAAGCAATTGCTTCAAACTGAGAATTTGTTACGTACAGAGAACTAAGATTGCTGACAAAGAGTGAAATTGATAAATTATTGTTTCAATGAATGAGGAGTAGCTGGAAATGAGGAGATAGTAGAAGTTGTTCCAAATATTTAGATAGGAAATGCACATTAATAGAGATAGCGAGATTAATTAAATGGATCATCTTGAACATTGAGAGAAGCTACTAAAAGCAAAATTCATGATAATTGGAGAATTTGCTAATATGGGAACAAAGAAATACCTGCAGTTTGAGAATATACAAGACATTGAGCACTCGATTGATTTTGATACTTTGCAAGGTACAGAGAGCCAGCTTTTCAGAATTTGCAGGATATGGCAAAAATTGAAGAAGCGTTCAATGCGGAGAAGCTGCAAGATTGCTAAGTAGTACATATTGCTGAGAATTGAGAATGTGACAGATACAGGGAACTAAATTTGCTGGTAAATATAGAACACCAGGAATTGAAGTCTGAGATTAATGGGGAATTGATAGAAATGTGGATATGCTTAGAAATATAGATATTAATGCTGCTGGAGAGCTGAAATAGCAGTGATGGACAAAATGATGGAAGTTGAGAAAGCTGTGCATTGGGCGAAAGAACAGATGCTTCAAGTAGCAAAATTCATGGAAATGGAAGATTCTCCTAAGCTGGGAACTAAGATGTATCTACAGTCAGAGAAAATGCCAGAAGTTGATCAACTGCAGGAAAGAGAGAGAAACTGTAGAGGTGTTGATTGATATTTATTTTAAGAAACTGAGCACTTGCTGGGTAGCAATAAACTGATTTGTTGAAAAAGAGAAATGGAATAGTTGAACGCTGTTTAGAACAATGAAGATTTGGAAATGTGTGGAGTTTTAGAAATTGAGATATTAATATCGATTAGCTGTAGAAATTATTGAAGGTGCAGAATTTGATTGAAACCAGAAATCGCTGCAGTCAGTGGAAGAGATGATAAAATAAGCTAACTTCATGGAATTGGCGACTTTACAAATATTGAGATTGAGATATATCTGCAGATATCGATAGTACTTCAAATTGCACAATTGCTAGAATCTGACATTGTGATAGAGAAGGAAAGCAAGATTTCATGACATTGAAGTATATGGAGATATGGAAGTTGTGGTGAATGTGGAGAACCGGCAAACGTCCTGAATCTAACCAATTGCTTCAAACTGAGAATTCGTTACGTAAAGAGATCTAAGTTTGCAGACAAAGATTGAAAAAAATAAATTATTGGTTCAGATGAATGAGGATAGCTGGAAATGAGGAGATAGTAGAAGTTATTCCAAATATTTAGATAGGAAATGCACATTAAAGGAGATAGCGAGATTAATTAAGTGGATCATCTTGAACATTGAGAGAAGCTACTAAAAGCAAAATTCATGATAATTGGAGAATTTGCTAATGTGGGAACAAAGAAATATCTGCAGTTAGGGAATATAGAAGACATTGAGCAATGGATTGATTTTGGAAATGTGTGGAATGTTAGAAATTGAGATATTAATATCGATTTGCTGTAGAAATTATTGAAGGTGCAGAATTTGATTGAAACCAGAAATCTCTGCAGTCAGTGGAAGAGCGGATGATAAAATTAGCTAACTTCATGGAATTGGCGACTTTACAGATATTGAGATTGAGATATATCTGCAGATATCGATAGTACTTCAAATTGCACAATTGTTAGAAAATGCCATTGTGATAGAGAAGGAAAGCAAGATTTTGTGACATTGAAGGCTATGGAGATATGAAAGTTGTGGTGAATGTGGAGAACCTGCAAACGTCCTGAATCTAAGCAATTGCTTCAAACTGAGAATTTGTTACGTACAGAGAACTAAGATTGCTGACAAAGAGTGAAATTGACAAATTATTGGTTCAGATGAATGAGGAGTAGCTGGAAATGAGGAGATAGTAGAAGTTGTTCCAAATATTTAGATAGGAAATGCACATTAACAGAGATAGCGAGATTAATTAAATGGATCATCTTGAACATTGAGAGAAGCTACTAAAAGCAAAATTCATGATAATTGGAGAATTTGCTAATATGGGAACAAAGAAATATCTGCAGTTTGAGAATATACAAGACATTGAGCATTCGATTGATTTTGATATTTTGCAAGATACAGCGAGACAGCTTTTCAGAACTTGTAGGATATGGCAGAAATTGAAGAAGCGTTCAATGCGGAGAAGCTGCAAGATTGCTAAGTAGTACATATTGCTGAGAATTGAGAATGTGACAGATACAGGGAACTAAATTTGCTGGTAAATATAGAACACCAGGAATTGAAGTCTGAGATTAATGGGGAATTGTTAGAAATGTGGATATGCTTAGAAATATAGATATTAATGCTGCTGGAGAGCTGAAATAGCAGTGATGGACAAAATGATGGAAGTTGAGAAAGCTGTGCATTGGGCGAAAGAACAGATGCTTCAAGTAGCAAAATTCATGGAAATGGAAGATTCTCCTAAGCTGGGAACTAAGATGTATCTACAGACAGAGAAAATGCCAGAAGTTGATCAACTGCAGGAAAGAGAGAGAAACTGTAGAGGTGTTGATTGATATTTATTGTAAGAAACTGAGCACTTGCTGGGTAGCAATAAACTGTTTTGTTGAAAAAGAGAAATGGAATAGTTGAACGCTGTTTAGAACAATGAAGATTTGGAAATGTGTGGAGTTTCAGAAATTGAGATATTAATATCGATTAGCTGTAGAAATTATTGAAGGTGCAGAATTTGATTGAAACCAGAAATCGCTGCAGTCAGTGGAAGAGATGATAAAATAAGCTAACTTCATGGAATTGGCGACTTTACAAATATTGAGATTGAGATATATCTGCAGATATCGATAGTACTTCTAATTGCACAATTGCTAGAATCTGACATTGTGATAGAGAAGGAAAGCAAGATTTCATGACATTGAAGTATGTGGAGAAATCGAAGTTGTGGTGAATGTGGAGAAGCAGCAAACGTCCTGAATCTAAGCAATTGTTTCAAACTGAGAATTTGTTTCGTACAAAGAACTAAGTTTGCTGACAAAGAGTGAAATTGATAAATTATTGGTTCAGATGAATGAGGAGTAGCTGGAAATGAGGAGATAGTAGAAGTTGTTCCAAATATTTAGATAGGAAATGCACATTAATAGAGATAGCGAGATTAATTAAATGGATCATCTTGAACATTGAGAGAAGCTACTAAAAGCAAAATTCATGATAATTGGAGAATTTGCTAATATGGGAACAAAGAAATACCTGCAGTTTGAGAATATACAAGACATTGAGCACTCGATTGATTTTGATACTTTGCAAGGTACAGAGAGCCAGCTTTTCAGAATTTGCAGGATATGGCAAAAATTGAAGAAGCGTTCAATGCGGAGAAGCTGCAAGATTGCTAAGTAGTACATATTGCTGAGAATTGAGAATGTGACAGATACAGGGAACTAAATTTGCTGGTAAATATAGAACACCAGGAATTGAAGTCTGAGATTAATGGGGAATTGATAGAAATGTGGATATGCTTAGAAATATAGATATTAATGCTGCTGGAGAGCTGAAATAGCAGTGATGGACAAAATGATGGAAGTTGAGAAAGCTGTGCATTGGGCGAAAGAACAGATGCTTCAAGTAGCAAAATTCATGGAAATGGAAGATTCTCCTAAGCTGGGAACTAAGATGTATCTACAGTCAGAGAAAATGCCAGAAGTTGATCAACTGCAGGAAAGAGAGAGAAACTGTAGAGGTGTTGATTGATATTTATTTTAAGAAACTGAGCACTTGCTGGGTAGCAATAAACTGATTTGTTGAAAAAGAGAAATGGAATAGTTGAACGCTGTTTAGAACAATGAAGATTTGGAAATGTGTGGAGTTTTAGAAATTGAGATATTAATATCGATTAGCTGTAGAAATTATTGAAGGTGCAGAATTTGATTGAAACCAGAAATCGCTGCAGTCAGTGGAAGAGATGATAAAATAAGCTAACTTCATGGAATTGGCGACTTTACAAATATTGAGATTGAGATATATCTGCAGATATCGATAGTACTTCAAATTGCACAATTGCTAGAATCTGACATTGTGATAGAGAAGGAAAGCAAGATTTCATGACATTGAAGTATATGGAGATATGGAAGTTGTGGTGAATGTGGAGAACCGGCAAACGTCCTGAATCTAACCAATTGCTTCAAACTGAGAATTCGTTACGTAAAGAGATCTAAGTTTGCAGACAAAGATTGAAAAAAATAAATTATTGGTTCAGATGAATGAGGATAGCTGGAAATGAGGAGATAGTAGAAGTTATTCCAAATATTTAGATAGGAAATGCACATTAAAGGAGATAGCGAGATTAATTAAGTGGATCATCTTGAACATTGAGAGAAGCTACTAAAAGCAAAATTCATGATAATTGGAGAATTTGCTAATGTGGGAACAAAGAAATATCTGCAGTTAGGGAATATAGAAGACATTGAGCAATGGATTGATTTTGGAAATGTGTGGAATGTTAGAAATTGAGATATTAATATCGATTTGCTGTAGAAATTATTGAAGGTGCAGAATTTGATTGAAACCAGAAATCTCTGCAGTCAGTGGAAGAGCGGATGATAAAATTAGCTAACTTCATGGAATTGGCGACTTTACAGATATTGAGATTGAGATATATCTGCAGATATCGATAGTACTTCAAATTGCACAATTGTTAGAAAATGCCATTGTGATAGAGAAGGAAAGCAAGATTTTGTGACATTGAAGGCTATGGAGATATGAAAGTTGTGGTGAATGTGGAGAACCTGCAAACGTCCTGAATCTAAGCAATTGCTTCAAACTGAGAATTTGTTACGTACAGAGAACTAAGATTGCTGACAAAGAGTGAAATTGACAAATTATTGGTTCAGATGAATGAGGAGTAGCTGGAAATGAGGAGATAGTAGAAGTTGTTCCAAATATTTAGATAGGAAATGCACATTAACAGAGATAGCGAGATTAATTAAATGGATCATCTTGAACATTGAGAGAAGCTACTAAAAGCAAAATTCATGATAATTGGAGAATTTGCTAATATGGGAACAAAGAAATATCTGCAGTTTGAGAATATACAAGACATTGAGCATTCGATTGATTTTGATATTTTGCAAGATACAGCGAGACAGCTTTTCAGAACTTGTAGGATATGGCAGAAATTGAAGAAGCGTTCAATGCGGAGAAGCTGCAAGATTGCTAAGTAGTACATATTGCTGAGAATTGAGAATGTGACAGATACAGGGAACTAAATTTGCTGGTAAATATAGAACACCAGGAATTGAAGTCTGAGATTAATGGGGAATTGTTAGAAATGTGGATATGCTTAGAAATATAGATATTAATGCTGCTGGAGAGCTGAAATAGCAGTGATGGACAAAATGATGGAAGTTGAGAAAGCTGTGCATTGGGCGAAAGAACAGATGCTTCAAGTAGCAAAATTCATGGAAATGGAAGATTCTCCTAAGCTGGGAACTAAGATGTATCTACAGACAGAGAAAATGCCAGAAGTTGATCAACTGCAGGAAAGAGAGAGAAACTGTAGAGGTGTTGATTGATATTTATTGTAAGAAACTGAGCACTTGCTGGGTAGCAATAAACTGTTTTGTTGAAAAAGAGAAATGGAATAGTTGAACGCTGTTTAGAACAATGAAGATTTGGAAATGTGTGGAGTTTCAGAAATTGAGATATTAATATCGATTAGCTGTAGAAATTATTGAAGGTGCAGAATTTGATTGAAACCAGAAATCGCTGCAGTCAGTGGAAGAGATGATAAAATAAGCTAACTTCATGGAATTGGCGACTTTACAAATATTGAGATTGAGATATATCTGCAGATATCGATAGTACTTCTAATTGCACAATTGCTAGAATCTGACATTGTGATAGAGAAGGAAAGCAAGATTTCATGACATTGAAGTATGTGGAGAAATCGAAGTTGTGGTGAATGTGGAGAAGCAGCAAACGTCCTGAATCTAAGCAATTGTTTCAAACTGAGAATTTGTTTCGTACAAAGAACTAAGTTTGCTGACAAAGAGTGAAATTGATAAATTATTGGTTCAGATGAATGAGGAGTAGCTGGAAATGAGGAGATAGTAGAAGTTGTTCCAAATATTTAGATAGGAAATGCACATTAATAGAGATAGCGAATTTAATTAAAGGGATCATCTTGAACATTGAGAGAAGCTACTAAAAGCAAAATTCATGATAATTGGAGAATTTGCTAATATGGGAACAAAGAAATATCTGCAGTTTGGGAATATACAAGACATTGAGCAATCGATTGATTTTGATACTTTGCAAGGTACAGAGAGCCAGCTTTTCAGAAATTGCAGGATATGGCAAAAATTGAAGAAGCGTTCAATGCGGAGAAGCTGCAAGATTGCTAAGTAGTACATATTGCTGAGAATTGAGAATGTGACAGATACAGGGAACTAAATTTGCTGGTAAATATAGAACACCAGGAATTGAAGTCTGAGATTAATGGGGAATTGTTAGAAATGTGGATATGCTTAGAAATATCGATATTAATGCTGCTGGAGAGCTGAAATAGCAGTGATGGACAAAATGATGGAAGTTGAGAAAGCTGTGCATTGGGCGAAAGAACAGATGCTTCAAGTAGCAAAATTCATGGAAATGGAAGATTCTCCTAAGCTGGGAACTAAGATGTATCTACAGACAGAGAAAATGCCAGAAGTTGATCAACTGCAGGAAAGGGAGAGAAACTGTAGAGGTGTTGATTGATATTTATTGTAAGAAACTGAGCACTTGCTGGGTAGCAATAAACTGATTTGTTGAAAAAGAGAAATGGAATAGTTGAACGCTGTTTAGAACAATGAAGATTTGGAAATGTGTGGAGTTTTAGAAATTGAGATATTAATATCGATTAGCTGTAGAAATTATTGAAGGTGCAGAATTTGATTGAAACCAGAAATCGCTGCAGTCAGTGGAAGAGATGATAAAATAAGCTAACTTCATGGAATTGGCGACTTTACAAATATTGAGATTGAGATATATCTGCAGATATCGATAGTACTTCAAATTGCACAATTGCTAGAATCTGACATTGTGATAGAGAAGGAAAGCAAGATTTCATGACATTGAAGTATATGGAGATATGGAAGTTGTGGTGAATGTGGAGAACCGGCAAACGTCCTGAATCTAACCAATTGCTTCAAACTGAGAATTCGTTACGTAAAGAGATCTAAGTTTGCAGACAAAGATTGAAAAAAATAAATTATTGGTTCAGATGAATGAGGATAGCTGGAAATGAGGAGATAGTAGAAGTTATTCCAAATATTTAGATAGGAAATGCACATTAAAGGAGATAGCGAGATTAATTAAGTGGATCATCTTGAACATTGAGAGAAGCTACTAAAAGCAAAATTCATGATAATTGGAGAATTTGCTAATGTGGGAACAAAGAAATATCTGCAGTTAGGGAATATAGAAGACATTGAGCAATGGATTGATTTTGGAAATGTGTGGAATGTTAGAAATTGAGATATTAATATCGATTTGCTGTAGAAATTATTGAAGGTGCAGAATTTGATTGAAACCAGAAATCTCTGCAGTCAGTGGAAGAGCGGATGATAAAATTAGCTAACTTCATGGAATTGGCGACTTTACAGATATTGAGATTGAGATATATCTGCAGATATCGATAGTACTTCAAATTGCACAATTGTTAGAAAATGCCATTGTGATAGAGAAGGAAAGCAAGATTTTGTGACATTGAAGGCTATGGAGATATGAAAGTTGTGGTGAATGTGGAGAACCTGCAAACGTCCTGAATCTAAGCAATTGCTTCAAACTGAGAATTTGTTACGTACAGAGAACTAAGATTGCTGACAAAGAGTGAAATTGACAAATTATTGGTTCAGATGAATGAGGAGTAGCTGGAAATGAGGAGATAGTAGAAGTTATTCCAAATATTTAGATAGGAAATGCACATTAAAGGAGATAGCGAGATTAATTAAGTGGATCATCTTGAACATTGAGAGAAGCTACTAAAAGCAAAATTCATGATAATTGGAGAATTTGCTAATGTGGGAACAAAGAAATATCTGCAGTTAGGGAATATAGAAGACATTGAGCAATGGATTGATTTTGGAAATGTGTGGAATGTTAGAAATTGAGATATTAATATCGATTTGCTGTAGAAATTATTGAAGGTGCAGAATTTGATTGAAACCAGAAATCTCTGCAGTCAGTGGAAGAGCGGATGATAAAATTAGCTAACTTCATGGAATTGGCGACTTTACAGATATTGAGATTGAGATATATCTGCAGATATCGATAGTACTTCAAATTGCACAATTGTTAGAAAATGCCATTGTGATAGAGAAGGAAAGCAAGATTTTGTGACATTGAAGGCTATGGAGATATGAAAGTTGTGGTGAATGTGGAGAACCTGCAAACGTCCTGAATCTAAGCAATTGCTTCAAACTGAGAATTTGTTACGTACAGAGAACTAAGATTGCTGACAAAGAGTGAAATTGACAAATTATTGGTTCAGATGAATGAGGAGTAGCTGGAAATGAGGAGATAGTAGAAGTTGTTCCAAATATTTAGATAGGAAATGCACATTAACAGAGATAGCGAGATTAATTAAATGGATCATCTTGAACATTGAGAGAAGCTACTAAAAGCAAAATTCATGATAATTGGAGAATTTGCTAATATGGGAACAAAGAAATATCTGCAGTTTGAGAATATACAAGACATTGAGCATTCGATTGATTTTGATATTTTGCAAGATACAGCGAGACAGCTTTTCAGAACTTGTAGGATATGGCAGAAATTGAAGAAGCGTTCAATGCGGAGAAGCTGCAAGATTGCTAAGTAGTACATATTGCTGAGAATTGAGAATGTGACAGATACAGGGAACTAAATTTGCTGGTAAATATAGAACACCAGGAATTGAAGTCTGAGATTAATGGGGAATTGTTAGAAATGTGGATATGCTTAGAAATATAGATATTAATGCTGCTGGAGAGCTGAAATAGCAGTGATGGACAAAATGATGGAAGTTGAGAAAGCTGTGCATTGGGCGAAAGAACAGATGCTTCAAGTAGCAAAATTCATGGAAATGGAAGATTCTCCTAAGCTGGGAACTAAGATGTATCTACAGACAGAGAAAATGCCAGAAGTTGATCAACTGCAGGAAAGAGAGAGAAACTGTAGAGGTGTTGATTGATATTTATTGTAAGAAACTGAGCACTTGCTGGGTAGCAATAAACTGTTTTGTTGAAAAAGAGAAATGGAATAGTTGAACGCTGTTTAGAACAATGAAGATTTGGAAATGTGTGGAGTTTCAGAAATTGAGATATTAATATCGATTAGCTGTAGAAATTATTGAAGGTGCAGAATTTGATTGAAACCAGAAATCGCTGCAGTCAGTGGAAGAGATGATAAAATAAGCTAACTTCATGGAATTGGCGACTTTACAAATATTGAGATTGAGATATATCTGCAGATATCGATAGTACTTCTAATTGCACAATTGCTAGAATCTGACATTGTGATAGAGAAGGAAAGCAAGATTTCATGACATTGAAGTATGTGGAGAAATCGAAGTTGTGGTGAATGTGGAGAAGCAGCAAACGTCCTGAATCTAAGCAATTGTTTCAAACTGAGAATTTGTTTCGTACAAAGAACTAAGTTTGCTGACAAAGAGTGAAATTGATAAATTATTGGTTCAGATGAATGAGGAGTAGCTGGAAATGAGGAGATAGTAGAAGTTGTTCCAAATATTTAGATAGGAAATGCACATTAATAGAGATAGCGAATTTAATTAAAGGGATCATCTTGAACATTGAGAGAAGCTACTAAAAGCAAAATTCATGATAATTGGAGAATTTGCTAATATGGGAACAAAGAAATATCTGCAGTTTGGGAATATACAAGACATTGAGCAATCGATTGATTTTGATACTTTGCAAGGTACAGAGAGCCAGCTTTTCAGAAATTGCAGGATATGGCAAAAATTGAAGAAGCGTTCAATGCGGAGAAGCTGCAAGATTGCTAAGTAGTACATATTGCTGAGAATTGAGAATGTGACAGATACAGGGAACTAAATTTGCTGGTAAATATAGAACACCAGGAATTGAAGTCTGAGATTAATGGGGAATTGTTAGAAATGTGGATATGCTTAGAAATATCGATATTAATGCTGCTGGAGAGCTGAAATAGCAGTGATGGACAAAATGATGGAAGTTGAGAAAGCTGTGCATTGGGCGAAAGAACAGATGCTTCAAGTAGCAAAATTCATGGAAATGGAAGATTCTCCTAAGCTGGGAACTAAGATGTATCTACAGACAGAGAAAATGCCAGAAGTTGATCAACTGCAGGAAAGGGAGAGAAACTGTAGAGGTGTTGATTGATATTTATTGTAAGAAACTGAGCACTTGCTGGGTAGCAATAAACTGATTTGTTGAAAAAGAGAAATGGAATAGTTGAACGCTGTTTAGAACAATGAAGATTTGGAAATGTGTGGAGTTTTAGAAATTGAGATATTAATATCGATTAGCTGTAGAAATTATTGAAGGTGCAGAATTTGATTGAAACCAGAAATCGCTGCAGTCAGTGGAAGAGATGATAAAATAAGCTAACTTCATGGAATTGGCGACTTTACAAATATTGAGATTGAGATATATCTGCAGATATCGATAGTACTTCAAATTGCACAATTGCTAGAATCTGACATTGTGATAGAGAAGGAAAGCAAGATTTCATGACATTGAAGTATATGGAGATATGGAAGTTGTGGTGAATGTGGAGAACCGGCAAACGTCCTGAATCTAACCAATTGCTTCAAACTGAGAATTCGTTACGTAAAGAGATCTAAGTTTGCAGACAAAGATTGAAAAAAATAAATTATTGGTTCAGATGAATGAGGATAGCTGGAAATGAGGAGATAGTAGAAGTTATTCCAAATATTTAGATAGGAAATGCACATTAAAGGAGATAGCGAGATTAATTAAGTGGATCATCTTGAACATTGAGAGAAGCTACTAAAAGCAAAATTCATGATAATTGGGGAATTTGCTAATGTGGGAACAAAGAAATATCTGCAGTTAGGGAATATAGAAGACATTGAGCAATGGATTGATTTTGGAAATGTGTGGAATGTTAGAAATTGAGATATTAATATCGATTTGCTGTAGAAATTATTGAAGGTGCAGAATTTGATTGAAACCAGAAATCTCTGCAGTCAGTGGAAGAGCGGATGATAAAATTAGCTAACTTCATGGAATTGGCGACTTTACAGATATTGAGATTGAGATATATCTGCAGATATCGATAGTACTTCAAATTGCACAATTGTTAGAAAATGCCATTGTGATAGAGAAGGAAAGCAAGATTTTGTGACATTGAAGGCTATGGAGATATGAAAGTTGTGGTGAATGTGGAGAACCTGCAAACGTCCTGAATCTAAGCAATTGCTTCAAACTGAGAATTTGTTACGTACAGAGAACTAAGATTGCTGACAAAGAGTGAAATTGACAAATTATTGGTTCAGATGAATGAGGAGTAGCTGGAAATGAGGAGATAGTAGAAGTTGTTCCAAATATTTAGATAGGAAATGCACATTAACAGAGATAGCGAGATTAATTAAATGGATCATCTTGAACATTGAGAGAAGCTACTAAAAGCAAAATTCATGATAATTGGAGAATTTGCTAATATGGGAACAAAGAAATATCTGCAGTTTGAGAATATACAAGACATTGAGCATTCGATTGATTTTGATATTTTGCAAGATACAGCGAGACAGCTTTTCAGAACTTGTAGGATATGGCAGAAATTGAAGAAGCGTTCAATGCGGAGAAGCTGCAAGATTGCTAAGTAGTACATATTGCTGAGAATTGAGAATGTGACAGATACAGGGAACTAAATTTGCTGGTAAATATAGAACACCAGGAATTGAAGTCTGAGATTAATGGGGAATTGTTAGAAATGTGGATATGCTTAGAAATATAGATATTAATGCTGCTGGAGAGCTGAAATAGCAGTGATGGACAAAATGATGGAAGTTGAGAAAGCTGTGCATTGGGCGAAAGAACAGATGTTTCAAGTAGCAAAATTCATGGAAATGGAAGATTCTCCTAAGCTGGGAACTAAGATGTATCTACAGACAGAGAAAATGCCAGAAGTTGATCAACTGCAGGAAAGAGAGAGAAACTGTAGAGGTGTTGATTGATATTTATTGTAAGAAACTGAGCACTTGCTGGGTAGCAATAAACTGTTTTGTTGAAAAAGAGAAATGGAATAGTTGAACGCTGTTTAGAACAATGAAGATTTGGAAATGTGTGGAGTTTCAGAAATTGAGATATTAATATCGATTAGCTGTAGAAATTATTGAAGGTGCAGAATTTGATTGAAACCAGAAATCGCTGCAGTCAGTGGAAGAGATGATAAAATAAGCTAACTTCATGGAATTGGCGACTTTACAAATATTGAGATTGAGATATATCTGCAGATATCGATAGTACTTCTAATTGCACAATTGCTAGAATCTGACATTGTGATAGAGAAGGAAAGCAAGATTTCATGACATTGAAGGCTATGGAGATATGAAAGTTGTGGTGAATGTGGAGAACCTGCAAACGTCCTGAATCTAAGCAATTGCTTCAAACTGAGAATTTGTTACGTACAGAGAACTAAGATTGCTGACAAAGAGTGAAATTGATAAATTATTGTTTCAATGAATGAGGAGTAGCTGGAAATGAGGAGATAGTAGAAGTTGTTCCAAATATTTAGATAGGAAATGCACATTAATAGAGATAGCGAGATTAATTAAATGGATCATCTTGAACATTGAGAGAAGCTACTAAAAGCAAAATTCATGATAATTGGAGAATTTGCTAATATGGGAACAAAGAAATATCTGCAGTTTGGGAATATACAAGACATTGAGCAATCGATTGATTTTGATACTTTGCAAGGTACAGAGAGCCAGCTTTTCAGAAATTGCAGGATATGGCAAAAATTGAAGAAGCGTTCAATGCGGAGAAGCTGCAAGATTGCTAAGTAGTACATATTGCTGAGAATTGAGAATGTGACAGATACAGGGAACTAAATTTGCTGGTAAATTTAGAACACCAGGAATTGAAGTCTGAGATTAATGGGGAATTGTTAGAAATGTGGATATGCTTAGAAATATAGATATTAATGCTGCTGGAGAGCTGAAATAGCAGTGATGGACAAAATGATGGAAGTTGAGAAAGCTGTGCATTGGGCGAAAGAACAGATGCTTCAAGTAGCAAAATTCATGGAAATGGAAGATTCTCCTAAGCTGGGAACTAAGATGTATCTACAGACAGAGAAAATGCCAGAAGTTGATGAACTGCAGGAAAGGGAGAGAAACTGTAGAGGTGTTGATTGATATTTATTGTAAGAAACTGAGCACTTGCTGGGTAGCAATAAACTGATTTGTTGAAAAAGAGAAATGGAATAGTTGAACGCTGTTTAGAACAATGAAGATTTGGAAATGTGTGGAGTTTTAGAAATTGAGATATTAATATCGATTAGCTGTAGAAATTATTGAAGGTGCAGAATTTGATTGAAACCAGATATCGCTGCAGTCAGTGGAAGAGATGATAAAATAAGCTAACTTCATGGAATTGGCGACTTTACAAATATTGAGATTGAGATATATCTGCAGATATCGATAGTACTTCAAATTGCACAATTGCTAGAAAATGCCATTGTGATAGAGAAGGAAAGCAAGATTTTGTGACATTGAAGGCTATGGAGATATGAAAGTTGTGGTGAATGTGGAGAACCTGCAAACGTCCTGAATCTAAGCAATTGCTTCAAACTGAGAATTTGTTACGTACAGAGATCTAAGTTTGCAGACAAAGATTGAAAAAAATAAATTATTGGTTCAGATGAATGAGGATAGCTGGAAATGAGGAGATAGTAGAAGTTATTCCAAATATTTAGATAGGAAATGCACATTAAAGGAGATAGCGAGATTAATTAAATGGATCATCTTGAACATTGAGAGAAGCTACTAAAAGCAAAATTCATGATAATTGGAGAATTTGCTAATGTGGGAACAAAGAAATATCTGCAGTTAGGGAATATAGAAGACATTGAGCAATGGATTGATTTTGGAAATGTGTGGAATGTTAGAAATTGAGATATTAATATCGATTTGCTGTAGAAATTATTGAAGGTGCAGAATTTGATTGAAACCAGAAATCTCTGCAGTCAGTGGAAGAGCGGATGATAAAATTAGCTAACTTCATGGAATTGGCGACTTTACAGATATTGAGATTGAGATATATCTGCAGATATCGATAGTACTTCAAATTGCACAATTGCTAGAAAATGCCATTGTGATAGAGAAGGAAAGCAAGATTTTGTGACATTGAATGCTATGGAGATATGAAAGTTGTGGTGAATGTGGAGAACCTGCAAACGTCCTGAATCTAAGCAATTGCTTCAAACTGAGAATTTGTTACGTACAGAGAACTAAGATTGCTGACAAAGAGTGAAATTGACAAATTATTGGTTCAGATGAATGAGGAGTAGCTGGAAATGAGGAGATAGTAGAAGTTGTTCCAAATATTTAGATAGGAAATGCACATTAATAGAGATAGCGAGATTAATTAAATGGATCATCTTGAACATTGAGAGAAGCTACTAAAAGCAAAATTCATGATAATTGGAGAATTTGCTAATATGGGAACAAAGAAATATCTGCAGTTTGAGAATATACAAGACATTGAGCATTCGATTGATTTTGATATTTTGCAAGATACAGCGAGACAGCTTTTCAGAACTTGTAGGATATGGCAGAAATTGAAGAAGCGTTCAATGCGGAGAAGCTGCAAGATTGCTAAGTAGTACATATTGCTGAGAATTGAGAATGTGACAGATACAGGGAACTAAATTTGCTGGTAAATATAGAACACCAGGAATTGAAGTCTGAGATTAATGGGGAATTGTTAGAAATGTGGATATGCTTAGAAATATAGATATTAATGCTGCTGGAGAGCTGAAATAGCAGTGATGGACAAAATGATGGAAGTTGAGAAAGCTGTGCATTGGGCGAAAGAACAGATGCTTCAAGTAGCAAAATTCATGGAAATGGAAGATTCTCCTAAGCTGGGAACTAAGATGTATCTACAGACAGAGAAAATGCCAGAAGTTGATCAACTGCAGGAAAGAGAGAGAAACTGTAGAGGTGTTGATTGATATTTATTGTAAGAAACTGAGCACTTGCTGGGTAGCAATAAACTGTTTTGTTGAAAAAGAGAAATGGAATAGTTGAACGCTGTTTAGAACAATGAAGATTTGGAAATGTGTGGAGTTTCAGAAATTGAGATATTAATATCGATTAGCTGTAGAAATTATTGAAGGTGCAGAATTTGATTGAAACCAGAAATCGCTGCAGTCAGTGGAAGAGATGATAAAATAAGCTAACTTCATGGAATTGGCGACTTTACAAATATTGAGATTGAGATATATCTGCAGATATCGATAGTACTTCTAATTGCACAATTGCTAGAATCTGACATTGTGATAGAGAAGGAAAGCAAGATTTCATGACATTGAAGTATGTGGAGAAATCGAAGTTGTGGTGAATGTGGAGAAGCAGCAAACGTCCTGAATCTAAGCAATTGTTTCAAACTGAGAATTTGTTTCGTACAAAGAACTAAGTTTGCTGACAAAGAGTGAAATTGATAAATTATTGGTTCAGATGAATGAGGAGTAGCTGGAAATGAGGAGATAGTAGAAGTTGTTCCAAATATTTAGATAGGAAATGCACATTAATAGAGATAGCGAATTTAATTAAAGGGATCATCTTGAACATTGAGAGAAGCTACTAAAAGCAAAATTCATGATAATTGGAGAATTTGCTAATATGGGAACAAAGAAATATCTGCAGTTTGGGAATATACAAGACATTGAGCAATCGATTGATTTTGATACTTTGCAAGGTACAGAGAGCCAGCTTTTCAGAAATTGCAGGATATGGCAAAAATTGAAGAAGCGTTCAATGCGGAGAAGCTGCAAGATTGCTAAGTAGTACATATTGCTGAGAATTGAGAATGTGACAGATACAGGGAACTAAATTTGCTGGTAAATATAGAACACCAGGAATTGAAGTCTGAGATTAATGGGGAATTGTTAGAAATGTGGATATGCTTAGAAATATCGATATTAATGCTGCTGGAGAGCTGAAATAGCAGTGATGGACAAAATGATGGAAGTTGAGAAAGCTGTGCATTGGGCGAAAGAACAGATGCTTCAAGTAGCAAAATTCATGGAAATGGAAGATTCTCCTAAGCTGGGAACTAAGATGTATCTACAGACAGAGAAAATGCCAGAAGTTGATCAACTGCAGGAAAGGGAGAGAAACTGTAGAGGTGTTGATTGATATTTATTGTAAGAAACTGAGCACTTGCTGGGTAGCAATAAACTGATTTGTTGAAAAAGAGAAATGGAATAGTTGAACGCTGTTTAGAACAATGAAGATTTGGAAATGTGTGGAGTTTTAGAAATTGAGATATTAATATCGATTAGCTGTAGAAATTATTGAAGGTGCAGAATTTGATTGAAACCAGAAATCGCTGCAGTCAGTGGAAGAGATGATAAAATAAGCTAACTTCATGGAATTGGCGACTTTACAAATATTGAGATTGAGATATATCTGCAGATATCGATAGTACTTCAAATTGCACAATTGCTAGAATCTGACATTGTGATAGAGAAGGAAAGCAAGATTTCATGACATTGAAGTATATGGAGATATGGAAGTTGTGGTGAATGTGGAGAACCGGCAAACGTCCTGAATCTAACCAATTGCTTCAAACTGAGAATTCGTTACGTAAAGAGATCTAAGTTTGCAGACAAAGATTGAAAAAAATAAATTATTGGTTCAGATGAATGAGGATAGCTGGAAATGAGGAGATAGTAGAAGTTATTCCAAATATTTAGATAGGAAATGCACATTAAAGGAGATAGCGAGATTAATTAAATGGATCATCTTGAACATTGAGAGAAGCTACTAAAAGCAAAATTCATGATAATTGGAGAATTTGCTAATGTGGGAACAAAGAAATATCTGCAGTTAGGGAATATAGAAGACATTGAGCAATGGATTGATTTTGGAAATGTGTGGAATGTTAGAAATTGAGATATTAATATCGATTTGCTGTAGAAATTATTGAAGGTGCAGAATTTGATTGAAACCAGAAATCTCTGCAGTCAGTGGAAGAGCGGATGATAAAATTAGCTAACTTCATGGAATTGGCGACTTTACAGATATTGAGATTGAGATATATCTGCAGATATCGATAGTACTTCAAATTGCACAATTGCTAGAAAATGCCATTGTGATAGAGAAGGAAAGCAAGATTTTGTGACATTGAATGCTATGGAGATATGAAAGTTGTGGTGAATGTGGAGAACCTGCAAACGTCCTGAATCTAAGCAATTGCTTCAAACTGAGAATTTGTTACGTACAGTGAACTAAGATTGCTGACAAAGAGTGAAATTGACAAATTATTGGTTCAGATGAATGAGGAGTAGCTGGAAATGAGGAGATAGTAGAAGTTGTTCCAAATATTTAGATAGGAAATGCACATTAATAGAGATAGCGAGATTAATTAAATGGATCATCTTGAACATTGAGAGAAGCTACTAAAAGCAAAATTCATGATAATTGGAGAATTTGCTAATATGGGAACAAAGAAATATCTGCAGTTTGAGAATATACAAGACATTGAGCATTCGATTGATTTTGATATTTTGCAAGATACAGCGAGACAGCTTTTCAGAACTTGTAGGATATGGCAGAAATTGAAGAAGCGTTCAATGCGGAGAAGCTGCAAGATTGCTAAGTAGTACATATTGCTGAGAATTGAGAATGTGACAGATACAGGGAACTAAATTTGCTGGTAAATATAGAACACCAGGAATTGAAGTCTGAGATTAATGGGGAATTGTTAGAAATGTGAATATGCTTAGAAATATAGATATTAATGCTGCTGGAGAGCTGAAATAGCAGTGATGGACAAAATGATGGAAGTTGAGAAAGCTGTGCATTGGGCGAAAGAACAGATGCTTCAAGTAGCATAATTCATGGAAATGGAAGATTCTCATAAGCTGGGAACTAAGATGTATCTACAGACAGAGAAAATGCCAGAAGTTGATCAACTGCAGGAAAGAGAGAGAAACTGTAGAGGTGTTGATTGATATTTATTGTAAGAAACTGAGCACTTGCTGGGTAGCAATAAACTGATTTGTTGAAAAAGAGAAATGGAGTAGTTGAACGCTGTTTAGAACAATGAAGATTTGGAAATGTGTGGAGTTTTAGAAATTGAGATATTAATATCGATTAGCTGTAGAAATTATTGAAGGTGCAGAATTTGATTGAAACCAGAAATCTCTGCAGTCAGTGGAAGAGCGGATGATAAAATTAGCTAACTTCATGGAATTGGCGACTTTACAGATATTGAGATTGAGATATATCTGCAGATATCGATAGTACTTCAAATTGCACAATTGCTAGAAAATGCCATTGTGATAGAGAAGGAAAGCAAGATTTTGTGACATTGAAGGCTATGGAGATATGAAAGTTGTGGTGAATGTGGAGAACCTGCAAACGTCCTGAATCTAAGCAATTGCTTCAAACTGAGAATTTGTTACGTACAGAGAACTAAGATTGCTGACAAAGAGTGAAATTGATAAATTATTGTTTCAATGAATGAGGAGTAGCTGGAAATGAGGAGATAGTAGAAGTTGTTCCAAATATTTAGATAGGAAATGCACATTAATAGAGATAGCGAGATTAATTAAATGGATCATCTTGAACATTGAGAGAAGCTACTAAAAGCAAAATTCATGATAATTGGAGAATTTGCTAATATGGGAACAAAGAAATATCTGCAGTTTGGGAATATACAAGACATTGAGCAATCGATTGATTTTGATACTTTGCAAGGTACAGAGAGCCAGCTTTTCAGAAATTGCAGGATATGGCAAAAATTGAAGAAGCGTTCAATGCGGAGAAGCTGCAAGATTGCTAAGTAGTACATATTGCTGAGAATTGAGAATGTGACAGATACAGGGAACTAAATTTGCTGGTAAATTTAGAACACCAGGAATTGAAGTCTGAGATTAATGGGGAATTGTTAGAAATGTGGATATGCTTAGAAATATAGATATTAATGCTGCTGGAGAGCTGAAATAGCAGTGATGGACAAAATGATGGAAGTTGAGAAAGCTGTGCATTGGGCGAAAGAACAGATGCTTCAAGTAGCAAAATTCATGGAAATGGAAGATTCTCCTAAGCTGGGAACTAAGATGTATCTACAGACAGAGAAAATGCCAGAAGTTGATGAACTGCAGGAAAGGGAGAGAAACTGTAGAGGTGTTGATTGATATTTATTGTAAGAAACTGAGCACTTGCTGGGTAGCAATAAACTGATTTGTTGAAAAAGAGAAATGGAATAGTTGAACGCTGTTTAGAACAATGAAGATTTGGAAATGTGTGGAGTTTTAGAAATTGAGATATTAATATCGATTAGCTGTAGAAATTATTGAAGGTGCAGAATTTGATTGAAACCAGATATCGCTGCAGTCAGTGGAAGAGATGATAAAATAAGCTAACTTCATGGAATTGGCGACTTTACAAATATTGAGATTGAGATATATCTGCAGATATCGATAGTACTTCAAATTGCACAATTGCTAGAAAATGCCATTGTGATAGAGAAGGAAAGCAAGATTTTGTGACATTGAAGGCTATGGAGATATGAAAGTTGTGGTGAATGTGGAGAACCTGCAAACGTCCTGAATCTAAGCAATTGCTTCAAACTGAGAATTTGTTACGTACAGAGATCTAAGTTTGCAGACAAAGATTGAAAAAAATAAATTATTGGTTCAGATGAATGAGGATAGCTGGAAATGAGGAGATAGTAGAAGTTATTCCAAATATTTAGATAGGAAATGCACATTAAAGGAGATAGCGAGATTAATTAAATGGATCATCTTGAACATTGAGAGAAGCTACTAAAAGCAAAATTCATGATAATTGGAGAATTTGCTAATGTGGGAACAAAGAAATATCTGCAGTTAGGGAATATAGAAGACATTGAGCAATGGATTGATTTTGGAAATGTGTGGAATGTTAGAAATTGAGATATTAATATCGATTTGCTGTAGAAATTATTGAAGGTGCAGAATTTGATTGAAACCAGAAATCTCTGCAGTCAGTGGAAGAGCGGATGATAAAATTAGCTAACTTCATGGAATTGGCGACTTTACAGATATTGAGATTGAGATATATCTGCAGATATCGATAGTACTTCAAATTGCACAATTGCTAGAAAATGCCATTGTGATAGAGAAGGAAAGCAAGATTTTGTGACATTGAATGCTATGGAGATATGAAAGTTGTGGTGAATGTGGAGAACCTGCAAACGTCCTGAATCTAAGCAATTGCTTCAAACTGAGAATTTGTTACGTACAGAGAACTAAGATTGCTGACAAAGAGTGAAATTGACAAATTATTGGTTCAGATGAATGAGGAGTAGCTGGAAATGAGGAGATAGTAGAAGTTGTTCCAAATATTTAGATAGGAAATGCACATTAATAGAGATAGCGAGATTAATTAAATGGATCATCTTGAACATTGAGAGAAGCTACTAAAAGCAAAATTCATGATAATTGGAGAATTTGCTAATATGGGAACAAAGAAATATCTGCAGTTTGAGAATATACAAGACATTGAGCATTCGATTGATTTTGATATTTTGCAAGATACAGCGAGACAGCTTTTCAGAACTTGTAGGATATGGCAGAAATTGAAGAAGCGTTCAATGCGGAGAAGCTGCAAGATTGCTAAGTAGTACATATTGCTGAGAATTGAGAATGTGACAGATACAGGGAACTAAATTTGCTGGTAAATATAGAACACCAGGAATTGAAGTCTGAGATTAATGGGGAATTGTTAGAAATGTGGATATGCTTAGAAATATAGATATTAATGCTGCTGGAGAGCTGAAATAGCAGTGATGGACAAAATGATGGAAGTTGAGAAAGCTGTGCATTGGGCGAAAGAACAGATGCTTCAAGTAGCAAAATTCATGGAAATGGAAGATTCTCCTAAGCTGGGAACTAAGATGTATCTACAGACAGAGAAAATGCCAGAAGTTGATCAACTGCAGGAAAGAGAGAGAAACTGTAGAGGTGTTGATTGATATTTATTGTAAGAAACTGAGCACTTGCTGGGTAGCAATAAACTGTTTTGTTGAAAAAGAGAAATGGAATAGTTGAACGCTGTTTAGAACAATGAAGATTTGGAAATGTGTGGAGTTTCAGAAATTGAGATATTAATATCGATTAGCTGTAGAAATTATTGAAGGTGCAGAATTTGATTGAAACCAGAAATCGCTGCAGTCAGTGGAAGAGATGATAAAATAAGCTAACTTCATGGAATTGGCGACTTTACAAATATTGAGATTGAGATATATCTGCAGATATCGATAGTACTTCTAATTGCACAATTGCTAGAATCTGACATTGTGATAGAGAAGGAAAGCAAGATTTCATGACATTGAAGTATGTGGAGAAATCGAAGTTGTGGTGAATGTGGAGAAGCAGCAAACGTCCTGAATCTAAGCAATTGTTTCAAACTGAGAATTTGTTTCGTACAAAGAACTAAGTTTGCTGACAAAGAGTGAAATTGATAAATTATTGGTTCAGATGAATGAGGAGTAGCTGGAAATGAGGAGATAGTAGAAGTTGTTCCAAATATTTAGATAGGAAATGCACATTAATAGAGATAGCGAATTTAATTAAAGGGATCATCTTGAACATTGAGAGAAGCTACTAAAAGCAAAATTCATGATAATTGGAGAATTTGCTAATATGGGAACAAAGAAATATCTGCAGTTTGGGAATATACAAGACATTGAGCAATCGATTGATTTTGATACTTTGCAAGGTACAGAGAGCCAGCTTTTCAGAAATTGCAGGATATGGCAAAAATTGAAGAAGCGTTCAATGCGGAGAAGCTGCAAGATTGCTAAGTAGTACATATTGCTGAGAATTGAGAATGTGACAGATACAGGGAACTAAATTTGCTGGTAAATATAGAACACCAGGAATTGAAGTCTGAGATTAATGGGGAATTGTTAGAAATGTGGATATGCTTAGAAATATCGATATTAATGCTGCTGGAGAGCTGAAATAGCAGTGATGGACAAAATGATGGAAGTTGAGAAAGCTGTGCATTGGGCGAAAGAACAGATGCTTCAAGTAGCAAAATTCATGGAAATGGAAGATTCTCCTAAGCTGGGAACTAAGATGTATCTACAGACAGAGAAAATGCCAGAAGTTGATCAACTGCAGGAAAGGGAGAGAAACTGTAGAGGTGTTGATTGATATTTATTGTAAGAAACTGAGCACTTGCTGGGTAGCAATAAACTGATTTGTTGAAAAAGAGAAATGGAATAGTTGAACGCTGTTTAGAACAATGAAGATTTGGAAATGTGTGGAGTTTTAGAAATTGAGATATTAATATCGATTAGCTGTAGAAATTATTGAAGGTGCAGAATTTGATTGAAACCAGAAATCGCTGCAGTCAGTGGAAGAGATGATAAAATAAGCTAACTTCATGGAATTGGCGACTTTACAAATATTGAGATTGAGATATATCTGCAGATATCGATAGTACTTCAAATTGCACAATTGCTAGAATCTGACATTGTGATAGAGAAGGAAAGCAAGATTTCATGACATTGAAGTATATGGAGATATGGAAGTTGTGGTGAATGTGGAGAACCGGCAAACGTCCTGAATCTAACCAATTGCTTCAAACTGAGAATTCGTTACGTAAAGAGATCTAAGTTTGCAGACAAAGATTGAAAAAAATAAATTATTGGTTCAGATGAATGAGGATAGCTGGAAATGAGGAGATAGTAGAAGTTATTCCAAATATTTAGATAGGAAATGCACATTAAAGGAGATAGCGAGATTAATTAAGTGGATCATCTTGAACATTGAGAGAAGCTACTAAAAGCAAAATTCATGATAATTGGAGAATTTGCTAATGTGGGAACAAAGAAATATCTGCAGTTAGGGAATATAGAAGACATTGAGCAATGGATTGATTTTGGAAATGTGTGGAATGTTAGAAATTGAGATATTAATATCGATTTGCTGTAGAAATTATTGAAGGTGCAGAATTTGATTGAAACCAGAAATCTCTGCAGTCAGTGGAAGAGCGGATGATAAAATTAGCTAACTTCATGGAATTGGCGACTTTACAGATATTGAGATTGAGATATATCTGCAGATATCGATAGTACTTCAAATTGCACAATTGTTAGAAAATGCCATTGTGATAGAGAAGGAAAGCAAGATTTTGTGACATTGAAGGCTATGGAGATATGAAAGTTGTGGTGAATGTGGAGAACCTGCAAACGTCCTGAATCTAAGCAATTGCTTCAAACTGAGAATTTGTTACGTACAGAGAACTAAGATTGCTGACAAAGAGTGAAATTGACAAATTATTGGTTCAGATGAATGAGGAGTAGCTGGAAATGAGGAGATAGTAGAAGTTGTTCCAAATATTTAGATAGGAAATGCACATTAACAGAGATAGCGAGATTAATTAAATGGATCATCTTGAACATTGAGAGAAGCTACTAAAAGCAAAATTCATGATAATTGGAGAATTTGCTAATATGGGAACAAAGAAATATCTGCAGTTTGAGAATATACAAGACATTGAGCATTCGATTGATTTTGATATTTTGCAAGATACAGCGAGACAGCTTTTCAGAACTTGTAGGATATGGCAGAAATTGAAGAAGCGTTCAATGCGGAGAAGCTGCAAGATTGCTAAGTAGTACATATTGCTGAGAATTGAGAATGTGACAGATACAGGGAACTAAATTTGCTGGTAAATATAGAACACCAGGAATTGAAGTCTGAGATTAATGGGGAATTGTTAGAAATGTGGATATGCTTAGAAATATAGATATTAATGCTGCTGGAGAGCTGAAATAGCAGTGATGGACAAAATGATGGAAGTTGAGAAAGCTGTGCATTGGGCGAAAGAACAGATGTTTCAAGTAGCAAAATTCATGGAAATGGAAGATTCTCCTAAGCTGGGAACTAAGATGTATCTACAGACAGAGAAAATGCCAGAAGTTGATCAACTGCAGGAAAGAGAGAGAAACTGTAGAGGTGTTGATTGATATTTATTGTAAGAAACTGAGCACTTGCTGGGTAGCAATAAACTGTTTTGTTGAAAAAGAGAAATGGAATAGTTGAACGCTGTTTAGAACAATGAAGATTTGGAAATGTGTGGAGTTTCAGAAATTGAGATATTAATATCGATTAGCTGTAGAAATTATTGAAGGTGCAGAATTTGATTGAAACCAGAAATCGCTGCAGTCAGTGGAAGAGATGATAAAATAAGCTAACTTCATGGAATTGGCGACTTTACAAATATTGAGATTGAGATATATCTGCAGATATCGATAGTACTTCTAATTGCACAATTGCTAGAATCTGACATTGTGATAGAGAAGGAAAGCAAGATTTCATGACATTGAAGGCTATGGAGATATGAAAGTTGTGGTGAATGTGGAGAACCTGCAAACGTCCTGAATCTAAGCAATTGCTTCAAACTGAGAATTTGTTACGTACAGAGAACTAAGATTGCTGACAAAGAGTGAAATTGATAAATTATTGTTTCAATGAATGAGGAGTAGCTGGAAATGAGGAGATAGTAGAAGTTGTTCCAAATATTTAGATAGGAAATGCACATTAATAGAGATAGCGAGATTAATTAAATGGATCATCTTGAACATTGAGAGAAGCTACTAAAAGCAAAATTCATGATAATTGGAGAATTTGCTAATATGGGAACAAAGAAATATCTGCAGTTTGGGAATATACAAGACATTGAGCAATCGATTGATTTTGATACTTTGCAAGGTACAGAGAGCCAGCTTTTCAGAAATTGCAGGATATGGCAAAAATTGAAGAAGCGTTCAATGCGGAGAAGCTGCAAGATTGCTAAGTAGTACATATTGCTGAGAATTGAGAATGTGACAGATACAGGGAACTAAATTTGCTGGTAAATTTAGAACACCAGGAATTGAAGTCTGAGATTAATGGGGAATTGTTAGAAATGTGGATATGCTTAGAAATATAGATATTAATGCTGCTGGAGAGCTGAAATAGCAGTGATGGACAAAATGATGGAAGTTGAGAAAGCTGTGCATTGGGCGAAAGAACAGATGCTTCAAGTAGCAAAATTCATGGAAATGGAAGATTCTCCTAAGCTGGGAACTAAGATGTATCTACAGACAGAGAAAATGCCAGAAGTTGATGAACTGCAGGAAAGGGAGAGAAACTGTAGAGGTGTTGATTGATATTTATTGTAAGAAACTGAGCACTTGCTGGGTAGCAATAAACTGATTTGTTGAAAAAGAGAAATGGAATAGTTGAACGCTGTTTAGAACAATGAAGATTTGGAAATGTGTGGAGTTTTAGAAATTGAGATATTAATATCGATTAGCTGTAGAAATTATTGAAGGTGCAGAATTTGATTGAAACCAGATATCGCTGCAGTCAGTGGAAGAGATGATAAAATAAGCTAACTTCATGGAATTGGCGACTTTACAAATATTGAGATTGAGATATATCTGCAGATATCGATAGTACTTCAAATTGCACAATTGCTAGAAAATGCCATTGTGATAGAGAAGGAAAGCAAGATTTTGTGACATTGAAGGCTATGGAGATATGAAAGTTGTGGTGAATGTGGAGAACCTGCAAACGTCCTGAATCTAAGCAATTGCTTCAAACTGAGAATTTGTTACGTACAGAGATCTAAGTTTGCAGACAAAGATTGAAAAAAATAAATTATTGGTTCAGATGAATGAGGATAGCTGGAAATGAGGAGATAGTAGAAGTTATTCCAAATATTTAGATAGGAAATGCACATTAAAGGAGATAGCGAGATTAATTAAATGGATCATCTTGAACATTGAGAGAAGCTACTAAAAGCAAAATTCATGATAATTGGAGAATTTGCTAATGTGGGAACAAAGAAATATCTGCAGTTAGGGAATATAGAAGACATTGAGCAATGGATTGATTTTGGAAATGTGTGGAATGTTAGAAATTGAGATATTAATATCGATTTGCTGTAGAAATTATTGAAGGTGCAGAATTTGATTGAAACCAGAAATCTCTGCAGTCAGTGGAAGAGCGGATGATAAAATTAGCTAACTTCATGGAATTGGCGACTTTACAGATATTGAGATTGAGATATATCTGCAGATATCGATAGTACTTCAAATTGCACAATTGCTAGAAAATGCCATTGTGATAGAGAAGGAAAGCAAGATTTTGTGACATTGAATGCTATGGAGATATGAAAGTTGTGGTGAATGTGGAGAACCTGCAAACGTCCTGAATCTAAGCAATTGCTTCAAACTGAGAATTTGTTACGTACAGAGAACTAAGATTGCTGACAAAGAGTGAAATTGACAAATTATTGGTTCAGATGAATGAGGAGTAGCTGGAAATGAGGAGATAGTAGAAGTTGTTCCAAATATTTAGATAGGAAATGCACATTAATAGAGATAGCGAGATTAATTAAATGGATCATCTTGAACATTGAGAGAAGCTACTAAAAGCAAAATTCATGATAATTGGAGAATTTGCTAATATGGGAACAAAGAAATATCTGCAGTTTGAGAATATACAAGACATTGAGCATTCGATTGATTTTGATATTTTGCAAGATACAGCGAGACAGCTTTTCAGAACTTGTAGGATATGGCAGAAATTGAAGAAGCGTTCAATGCGGAGAAGCTGCAAGATTGCTAAGTAGTACATATTGCTGAGAATTGAGAATGTGACAGATACAGGGAACTAAATTTGCTGGTAAATATAGAACACCAGGAATTGAAGTCTGAGATTAATGGGGAATTGTTAGAAATGTGGATATGCTTAGAAATATAGATATTAATGCTGCTGGAGAGCTGAAATAGCAGTGATGGACAAAATGATGGAAGTTGAGAAAGCTGTGCATTGGGCGAAAGAACAGATGCTTCAAGTAGCAAAATTCATGGAAATGGAAGATTCTCCTAAGCTGGGAACTAAGATGTATCTACAGACAGAGAAAATGCCAGAAGTTGATCAACTGCAGGAAAGAGAGAGAAACTGTAGAGGTGTTGATTGATATTTATTGTAAGAAACTGAGCACTTGCTGGGTAGCAATAAACTGTTTTGTTGAAAAAGAGAAATGGAATAGTTGAACGCTGTTTAGAACAATGAAGATTTGGAAATGTGTGGAGTTTCAGAAATTGAGATATTAATATCGATTAGCTGTAGAAATTATTGAAGGTGCAGAATTTGATTGAAACCAGAAATCGCTGCAGTCAGTGGAAGAGATGATAAAATAAGCTAACTTCATGGAATTGGCGACTTTACAAATATTGAGATTGAGATATATCTGCAGATATCGATAGTACTTCTAATTGCACAATTGCTAGAATCTGACATTGTGATAGAGAAGGAAAGCAAGATTTCATGACATTGAAGTATGTGGAGAAATCGAAGTTGTGGTGAATGTGGAGAAGCAGCAAACGTCCTGAATCTAAGCAATTGTTTCAAACTGAGAATTTGTTTCGTACAAAGAACTAAGTTTGCTGACAAAGAGTGAAATTGATAAATTATTGGTTCAGATGAATGAGGAGTAGCTGGAAATGAGGAGATAGTAGAAGTTGTTCCAAATATTTAGATAGGAAATGCACATTAATAGAGATAGCGAATTTAATTAAAGGGATCATCTTGAACATTGAGAGAAGCTACTAAAAGCAAAATTCATGATAATTGGAGAATTTGCTAATATGGGAACAAAGAAATATCTGCAGTTTGGGAATATACAAGACATTGAGCAATCGATTGATTTTGATACTTTGCAAGGTACAGAGAGCCAGCTTTTCAGAAATTGCAGGATATGGCAAAAATTGAAGAAGCGTTCAATGCGGAGAAGCTGCAAGATTGCTAAGTAGTACATATTGCTGAGAATTGAGAATGTGACAGATACAGGGAACTAAATTTGCTGGTAAATATAGAACACCAGGAATTGAAGTCTGAGATTAATGGGGAATTGTTAGAAATGTGGATATGCTTAGAAATATCGATATTAATGCTGCTGGAGAGCTGAAATAGCAGTGATGGACAAAATGATGGAAGTTGAGAAAGCTGTGCATTGGGCGAAAGAACAGATGCTTCAAGTAGCAAAATTCATGGAAATGGAAGATTCTCCTAAGCTGGGAACTAAGATGTATCTACAGACAGAGAAAATGCCAGAAGTTGATCAACTGCAGGAAAGGGAGAGAAACTGTAGAGGTGTTGATTGATATTTATTGTAAGAAACTGAGCACTTGCTGGGTAGCAATAAACTGATTTGTTGAAAAAGAGAAATGGAATAGTTGAACGCTGTTTAGAACAATGAAGATTTGGAAATGTGTGGAGTTTTAGAAATTGAGATATTAATATCGATTAGCTGTAGAAATTATTGAAGGTGCAGAATTTGATTGAAACCAGAAATCGCTGCAGTCAGTGGAAGAGATGATAAAATAAGCTAACTTCATGGAATTGGCGACTTTACAAATATTGAGATTGAGATATATCTGCAGATATCGATAGTACTTCAAATTGCACAATTGCTAGAATCTGACATTGTGATAGAGAAGGAAAGCAAGATTTCATGACATTGAAGTATATGGAGATATGGAAGTTGTGGTGAATGTGGAGAACCGGCAAACGTCCTGAATCTAACCAATTGCTTCAAACTGAGAATTCGTTACGTAAAGAGATCTAAGTTTGCAGACAAAGATTGAAAAAAATAAATTATTGGTTCAGATGAATGAGGATAGCTGGAAATGAGGAGATAGTAGAAGTTATTCCAAATATTTAGATAGGAAATGCACATTAAAGGAGATAGCGAGATTAATTAAATGGATCATCTTGAACATTGAGAGAAGCTACTAAAAGCAAAATTCATGATAATTGGAGAATTTGCTAATGTGGGAACAAAGAAATATCTGCAGTTAGGGAATATAGAAGACATTGAGCAATGGATTGATTTTGGAAATGTGTGGAATGTTAGAAATTGAGATATTAATATCGATTTGCTGTAGAAATTATTGAAGGTGCAGAATTTGATTGAAACCAGAAATCTCTGCAGTCAGTGGAAGAGCGGATGATAAAATTAGCTAACTTCATGGAATTGGCGACTTTACAGATATTGAGATTGAGATATATCTGCAGATATCGATAGTACTTCAAATTGCACAATTGCTAGAAAATGCCATTGTGATAGAGAAGGAAAGCAAGATTTTGTGACATTGAATGCTATGGAGATATGAAAGTTGTGGTGAATGTGGAGAACCTGCAAACGTCCTGAATCTAAGCAATTGCTTCAAACTGAGAATTTGTTACGTACAGTGAACTAAGATTGCTGACAAAGAGTGAAATTGACAAATTATTGGTTCAGATGAATGAGGAGTAGCTGGAAATGAGGAGATAGTAGAAGTTGTTCCAAATATTTAGATAGGAAATGCACATTAATAGAGATAGCGAGATTAATTAAATGGATCATCTTGAACATTGAGAGAAGCTACTAAAAGCAAAATTCATGATAATTGGAGAATTTGCTAATATGGGAACAAAGAAATATCTGCAGTTTGAGAATATACAAGACATTGAGCATTCGATTGATTTTGATATTTTGCAAGATACAGCGAGACAGCTTTTCAGAACTTGTAGGATATGGCAGAAATTGAAGAAGCGTTCAATGCGGAGAAGCTGCAAGATTGCTAAGTAGTACATATTGCTGAGAATTGAGAATGTGACAGATACAGGGAACTAAATTTGCTGGTAAATATAGAACACCAGGAATTGAAGTCTGAGATTAATGGGGAATTGTTAGAAATGTGAATATGCTTAGAAATATAGATATTAATGCTGCTGGAGAGCTGAAATAGCAGTGATGGACAAAATGATGGAAGTTGAGAAAGCTGTGCATTGGGCGAAAGAACAGATGCTTCAAGTAGCATAATTCATGGAAATGGAAGATTCTCATAAGCTGGGAACTAAGATGTATCTACAGACAGAGAAAATGCCAGAAGTTGATCAACTGCAGGAAAGAGAGAGAAACTGTAGAGGTGTTGATTGATATTTATTGTAAGAAACTGAGCACTTGCTGGGTAGCAATAAACTGATTTGTTGAAAAAGAGAAATGGAGTAGTTGAACGCTGTTTAGAACAATGAAGATTTGGAAATGTGTGGAGTTTTAGAAATTGAGATATTAATATCGATTAGCTGTAGAAATTATTGAAGGTGCAGAATTTGATTGAAACCAGAAATCTCTGCAGTCAGTGGAAGAGCGGATGATAAAATTAGCTAACTTCATGGAATTGGCGACTTTACAGATATTGAGATTGAGATATATCTGCAGATATCGATAGTACTTCAAATTGCACAATTGCTAGAAAATGCCATTGTGATAGAGAAGGAAAGCAAGATTTTGTGACATTGAAGGCTATGGAGATATGAAAGTTGTGGTGAATGTGGAGAACCTGCAAACGTCCTGAATCTAAGCAATTGCTTCAAACTGAGAATTTGTTACGTACAGAGAACTAAGATTGCTGACAAAGAGTGAAATTGATAAATTATTGTTTCAATGAATGAGGAGTAGCTGGAAATGAGGAGATAGTAGAAGTTGTTCCAAATATTTAGATAGGAAATGCACATTAATAGAGATAGCGAGATTAATTAAATGGATCATCTTGAACATTGAGAGAAGCTACTAAAAGCAAAATTCATGATAATTGGAGAATTTGCTAATATGGGAACAAAGAAATATCTGCAGTTTGGGAATATACAAGACATTGAGCAATCGATTGATTTTGATACTTTGCAAGGTACAGAGAGCCAGCTTTTCAGAAATTGCAGGATATGGCAAAAATTGAAGAAGCGTTCAATGCGGAGAAGCTGCAAGATTGCTAAGTAGTACATATTGCTGAGAATTGAGAATGTGACAGATACAGGGAACTAAATTTGCTGGTAAATTTAGAACACCAGGAATTGAAGTCTGAGATTAATGGGGAATTGTTAGAAATGTGGATATGCTTAGAAATATAGATATTAATGCTGCTGGAGAGCTGAAATAGCAGTGATGGACAAAATGATGGAAGTTGAGAAAGCTGTGCATTGGGCGAAAGAACAGATGCTTCAAGTAGCAAAATTCATGGAAATGGAAGATTCTCCTAAGCTGGGAACTAAGATGTATCTACAGACAGAGAAAATGCCAGAAGTTGATGAACTGCAGGAAAGGGAGAGAAACTGTAGAGGTGTTGATTGATATTTATTGTAAGAAACTGAGCACTTGCTGGGTAGCAATAAACTGATTTGTTGAAAAAGAGAAATGGAATAGTTGAACGCTGTTTAGAACAATGAAGATTTGGAAATGTGTGGAGTTTTAGAAATTGAGATATTAATATCGATTAGCTGTAGAAATTATTGAAGGTGCAGAATTTGATTGAAACCAGATATCGCTGCAGTCAGTGGAAGAGATGATAAAATAAGCTAACTTCATGGAATTGGCGACTTTACAAATATTGAGATTGAGATATATCTGCAGATATCGATAGTACTTCAAATTGCACAATTGCTAGAAAATGCCATTGTGATAGAGAAGGAAAGCAAGATTTTGTGACATTGAAGGCTATGGAGATATGAAAGTTGTGGTGAATGTGGAGAACCTGCAAACGTCCTGAATCTAAGCAATTGCTTCAAACTGAGAATTTGTTACGTACAGAGATCTAAGTTTGCAGACAAAGATTGAAAAAAATAAATTATTGGTTCAGATGAATGAGGATAGCTGGAAATGAGGAGATAGTAGAAGTTATTCCAAATATTTAGATAGGAAATGCACATTAAAGGAGATAGCGAGATTAATTAAATGGATCATCTTGAACATTGAGAGAAGCTACTAAAAGCAAAATTCATGATAATTGGAGAATTTGCTAATGTGGGAACAAAGAAATATCTGCAGTTAGGGAATATAGAAGACATTGAGCAATGGATTGATTTTGGAAATGTGTGGAATGTTAGAAATTGAGATATTAATATCGATTTGCTGTAGAAATTATTGAAGGTGCAGAATTTGATTGAAACCAGAAATCTCTGCAGTCAGTGGAAGAGCGGATGATAAAATTAGCTAACTTCATGGAATTGGCGACTTTACAGATATTGAGATTGAGATATATCTGCAGATATCGATAGTACTTCAAATTGCACAATTGCTAGAAAATGCCATTGTGATAGAGAAGGAAAGCAAGATTTTGTGACATTGAATGCTATGGAGATATGAAAGTTGTGGTGAATGTGGAGAACCTGCAAACGTCCTGAATCTAAGCAATTGCTTCAAACTGAGAATTTGTTACGTACAGTGAACTAAGATTGCTGACAAAGAGTGAAATTGACAAATTATTGGTTCAGATGAATGAGGAGTAGCTGGAAATGAGGAGATAGTAGAAGTTGTTCCAAATATTTAGATAGGAAATGCACATTAATAGAGATAGCGAGATTAATTAAATGGATCATCTTGAACATTGAGAGAAGCTACTAAAAGCAAAATTCATGATAATTGGAGAATTTGCTAATATGGGAACAAAGAAATATCTGCAGTTTGAGAATATACAAGACATTGAGCATTCGATTGATTTTGATATTTTGCAAGATACAGCGAGACAGCTTTTCAGAACTTGTAGGATATGGCAGAAATTGAAGAAGCGTTCAATGCGGAGAAGCTGCAAGATTGCTAAGTAGTACATATTGCTGAGAATTGAGAATGTGACAGATACAGGGAACTAAATTTGCTGGTAAATATAGAACACCAGGAATTGAAGTCTGAGATTAATGGGGAATTGTTAGAAATGTGGATATGCTTAGAAATATAGATATTAATGCTGCTGGAGAGCTGAAATAGCAGTGATGGACAAAATGATGGAAGTTGAGAAAGCTGTGCATTGGGCGAAAGAACAGATGCTTCAAGTAGCAAAATTCATGGAAATGGAAGATTCTCCTAAGCTGGGAACTAAGATGTATCTACAGACAGAGAAAATGCCAGAAGTTGATCAACTGCAGGAAAGAGAGAGAAACTGTAGAGGTGTTGATTGATATTTATTGTAAGAAACTGAGCACTTGCTGGATAGCAATAAACTGATTTGTTGAAAAAGAGAAATGGAGTAGTTGAACGCTGTTTAGAACAATGAAGATTTGGAAATGTGTGGAGTTTTAGAAATTGAGATATTAATATCGATTAGCTGTAGAAATTATTGAAGGTGCAGAATTTGATTGAAACCAGAAATCTCTGCAGTCAGTGGAAGAGCGGATGATAAAATTAGCTAACTTCATGGAATTGGCGACTTTACAGATATTGAGATTGAGATATATCTGCAGATATCGATAGTACTTCAAATTGCACAATTGCTAGAAAATGCCATTGTGATAGAGAAGGAAAGCAAGATTTTGTGACATTGAAGGCTATGGAGATATGAAAGTTGTGGTGAATGTGGAGAACCTGCAAACGTCCTGAATCTAAGCAATTGCTTCAAACTGAGAATTTGTTACGTACAGAGAACTAAGATTGCTGACAAAGAGTGAAATTGATAAATTATTGTTTCAATGAATGAGGAGTAGCTGGAAATGAGGAGATAGTAGAAGTTGTTCCAAATATTTAGATAGGAAATGCACATTAATAGAGATAGCGAGATTAATTAAATGGATCATCTTGAACATTGAGAGAAGCTACTAAAAGCAAAATTCATGATAATTGGAGAATTTGCTAATATGGGAACAAAGAAATACCTGCAGTTTGAGAATATACAAGACATTGAGCATTCGATTGATTTTGATACTTTGCAAGGTACAGAGAGCCAGCTTTTCAGAATTTGCAGGATATGGCAAAAATTGAAGAAGCGTTCAATGCGGAGAAGCTGCAAGATTGCTAAGTAGTACATATTGCTGAGAATTGAGAATGTGACAGATACAGGGAACTAAATTTGCTGGTAAATATAGAACACCAGGAATTGAAGTCTGAGATTAATGGGGAATTGATAGAAATGTGGATATGCTTAGAAATATAGATATTAATGCTGCTGGAGAGCTGAAATAGCAGTGATGGACAAAATGATGGAAGTTGAGAAAGCTGTGCATTGGGCGAAAGAACAGATGCTTCAAGTAGCAAAATTCATGGAAATGGAAGATTCTCCTAAGCTGGGAACTAAGATGTATCTACAGTCAGAGAAAATGCCAGAAGTTGATCAACTGCAGGAAAGAGAGAGAAACTGTAGAGGTGTTGATTGATATTTATTTTAAGAAACTGAGCACTTGCTGGATAGCAATAAACTGATTTGTTGAAAAAGAGAAATGGAATAGTTGAACGCTGTTTAGAACAATGAAGATTTGGAAATGTGTGGAGTTTTAGAAATTGAGATATTAATATCGATTAGCTGTAGAAATTATTGAAGGTGCAGAATTTGATTGAAACCAGAACTCGCTGCAGTCAGTGGAAGAGATGATAAAATAAGCTAACTTCATGGAATTGGCGACTTTACAAATATTGAGATTGAGATATATCTGCAGATATCGATAGTACTTCAAATTGCACAATTGCTAGAATCTGACATTGTGATAGAGAAGGAAAGCAAGATTTCATGACATTGAAGTATAAGGAGATATGGAAGTTGTGGTGAATGTGGAGAACTGGCAAACGTCCTGAATCTAACCAATTGCTTCAAACTGAGAATTCGTTACGTAAAGAGATCTAAGTTTGCAGACAAAGATTGAAAAAAATAAATTATTGGTTCAGATGAATGAGGATAGATGGAAATGAGGAGATAGTAGAAGTTATTCCAAATATTTAGATAGGAAATGCACATTAAAGGAGATAGCGAGATTAATTAAATGGATCATCTTGAACATTGAGAGAAGCTACTAAAAGCAAAATTCATGATAATTGGAGAATTTGCTAATGTGGGAACAAAGAAATATCTGCAGTTAGGGAATATAGAAGACATTGAGCAATGGATTGATTTTGGAAATGTGTGGAATGTTAGAAATTGAGATATTAATATCGATTTGCTGTAGAAATTATTGAAGGTGCAGAATTTGATTGAAACCAGAAATCTCTGCAGTCAGTGGAAGAGCGGATGATAAAATTAGCTAACTTCATGGAATTGGCGACTTTACAGATATTGAGATTGAGATATATCTGCAGATATCGATAGTACTTCAAATTGCACAATTGCTAGAAAATGCCATTGTGATAGAGAAGGAAAGCAAGATTTTGTGACATTGAAGGCTATGGAGATATGGAAGTTGTGGTGAATGTGGAGAACCTGCAAACGTCCTGAATCTAAGCAATTGCTTCAAACTGAGAATTTGTTACGTACAGAGAACTAGATTGCTGACAAAGAGTGAAATTGATAAATTATTGGTTCAGATGAATGAGGAGTAGCTGGAAATGAGGAGATAGTAGAAGTTGTTCCAAATATTTAGATAGGAAATGCACATTAATAGAGATAGCGAGATTAATTAAATGGATCATCTTGAACATTGAGAGAAGCTACTAAAAGCAAAATTCATGATAATTGGAGAATTTGCTAAGATGGGAACAAAGAAATATCTGCAGTTTGAGAATATACAAGACATTGAGCATTCGATTGATTTTGATATTTTGCAAGATACAGAGAGCCAGCTTTTCAGAATTTGCAGGATATGGCAAAAATTGAAGAAGCGTTCAATGCGGAGAAGCTGCAAGATTGCTAAGTAGTACATATTGCTGAGAATTGAGAATGTGACAGATACAGGGAACTAAATTTGCTGGTAAATATAGAACACCAGGAATTGAAGTCTGAGATTAATGGGGAATTGTTAGAAATGTGGATATGCTTAGAAATATAGATATTAATGCTGCTGGAGAGCTGAAATAGCAGTGATGGACAAAATGATGGAAGTTGAGAAAGCTGTGCATTGGGCGAAAGAACAGATGCTTCAAGTAGCAAAATTCATGGAAATGGAAGATTCTCCTAAGCTGGGAACTAAGATGTATCTACAGACAGAGAAAATGCCAGAAGTTGATCAACTGCAGGAAAGAGAGAGAAACTGTAGAGGTGTTGATTGATATTTATTGTAAGAAACTGAGCACTTGCTGGATAGCAATAAACTGATTTGTTGAAAAAGAGAAATGGAGTAGTTGAACGCTGTTTAGAACAATGAAGATTTGGAAATGTGTGGAGTTTTAGAAATTGAGATATTAATATCGATTAGCTGTAGAAATTATTGAAGGTGCAGAATTTGATTGAAACCAGAAATCTCTGCAGTCAGTGGAAGAGCGGATGATAAAATTAGCTAACTTCATGGAATTGGCGACTTTACAGATATTGAGATTGAGATATATCTGCAGATATCGATAGTACTTCAAATTGCACAATTGCTAGAAAATGCCATTGTGATAGAGAAGGAAAGCAAGATTTTGTGACATTGAAGGCTATGGAGATATGAAAGTTGTGGTGAATGTGGAGAACCTGCAAACGTCCTGAATCTAAGCAATTGCTTCAAACTGAGAATTTGTTACGTACAGAGAACTAAGATTGCTGACAAAGAGTGAAATTGATAAATTATTGTTTCAATGAATGAGGAGTAGCTGGAAATGAGGAGATAGTAGAAGTTGTTCCAAATATTTAGATAGGAAATGCACATTAATAGAGATAGCGAGATTAATTAAATGGATCATCTTGAACATTGAGAGAAGCTACTAAAAGCAAAATTCATGATAATTGGAGAATTTGCTAATATGGGAACAAAGAAATACCTGCAGTTTGAGAATATACAAGACATTGAGCATTCGATTGATTTTGATACTTTGCAAGGTACAGAGAGCCAGCTTTTCAGAATTTGCAGGATATGGCAAAAATTGAAGAAGCGTTCAATGCAGAGAAGCTGCAAGATTGCTAAGTAGTACATATTGCTGAGAATTGAGAATGTGACAGATACAGGGAACTAAATTTGCTGGTAAATATAGAACACCAGGAATTGAAGTCTGAGATTAATGGGGAATTGTTAGAAATGTGGATATGCTTAGAAATATAGATATTAATGCTGCTGGAGAGCTGAAATAGCAGTGATGGACAAAATGATGGAAGTTGAGAAAGCTGTGCATTGGGCGAAAGAACAGCTGCTTCAAGTCACAAAATTCTTGGAAATGGAAGATTCTCCTAAGCTGGGAACTAAGAACTACAGACAGAGAAAATGCCAGAAGTTGATCAACTGCAGGAAAGAGAGAGAAACTGTAGAGGTGTTGATTGATATTTATTGTAAGAAACTGAGCACTTGCTGGATAGCAATAAACTGATTTGTTGAAAAAGAGAAATGGAATAGTTGAACGCTGTTTAGAACAATGAAGATTTGGAAATGTGTGGAGTTTTAGAAATTGAGATATTAATATCGATTAGCTGTAGAAATTATTGAAGGTGCAGAATTTGATTGAAACCAGAAATCGCTGCAGTCAGTGGAAGAGATGATAAAATAAGCTAACTTCATGGAATTGGCGACTTTACAAATATTGAGATTGAGATATATCTGCAGATATCGATAGTACTTCAAATTGCACAATTGCTAGAATCTGACATTGTGATAGAGAAGGAAAGCAGGATTTCATGACATTGAAGTATATGGAGATATGGAAGTTGTGGTGAATGTGGAGAACCGGCAAACGTCCTGAATCTAACCAATTGCTTCAAACTGAGAATTCGTTACGTAAAGAGATCTAAGTTTGCAGACAAAGATTGAAAAAAATAAATTATTGGTTCAGATGAATGAGGATAGCTGGAAATGAGGAGATAGTAGAAGTTATTCCAAATATTTAGATAGGAAATGCACATTAAAGGAGATAGCGAGATTAATTAAATGGATCATCTTGAACATTGAGAGAAGCTACTAAAAGCAAAATTCATGATAATTGGAGAATTTGCTAATGTGGGAACAAAGAAATATCTGCAGTTAGGGAATATAGAAGACATTGAGCAATGGATTGATTTTGGAAATGTGTGGAATGTTAGAAATTGAGATATTAATATCGATTTGCTGTAGAAATTATTGAAGGTGCAGAATTTGATTGAAACCAGAAATCTCTGCAGTCAGTGGAAGAGCGGATGATAAAATTAGCTAACTTCATGGAATTGGCGACTTTACAGATATTGAGATTGAGATATATCTGCAGATATCGATAGTACTTCAAATTGCACAATTGCTAGAAAATGCCATTGTGATAGAGAAGGAAAGCAAGATTTTGTGACATTGAATGCTATGGAGATATGAAAGTTGTGGTGAATGTGGAGAACCTGCAAACGTCCTGAATCTAAGCAATTGCTTCAAACTGAGAATTTGTTACGTACAGTGAACTAAGATTGCTGACAAAGAGTGAAATTGACAAATTATTGGTTCAGATGAATGAGGAGTAGCTGGAAATGAGGAGATAGTAGAAGTTGTTCCAAATATTTAGATAGGAAATGCACATTAATAGAGATAGCGAGATTAATTAAATGGATCATCTTGAACATTGAAAGAAGCTACTAAAAGCAAAATTCATGATAATTGGAGAATTTGCTAATATGGGAACAAAGAAATATCTGCAGTTTGAGAATATACAAGACATTGAGCATTCGATTGATTTTGATATTTTGCAAGATACAGCGAGACAGCTTTTCAGAACTTGTAGGATATGGCAGAAATTGAAGAAGCGTTCAATGCGGAGAAGCTGCAAGATTGCTAAGTAGTACATATTGCTGAGAATTGAGAATGTGACAGATACAGGGAACTAAATTTGCTGGTAAATATAGAACACCAGGAATTGAAGTCTGAGATTAATGGGGAATTGTTAGAAATGTGGATATGCTTAGAAATATAGATATTAATGCTGCTGGAGAGCTGAAATAGCAGTGATGGACAAAATGATGGAAGTTGAGAAAGCTGTGCATTGGGCGAAAGAACAGATGCTTCAAGTAGCAAAATTCATGGAAATGGAAGATTCTCCTAAGCTGGGAACTAAGATGTATCTACAGACAGAGAAAATGCCAGAAGTTGATCAACTGCAGGAAAGAGAGAGAAACTGTAGAGGTGTTGATTGATATTTATTGTAAGAAACTGAGCACTTGCTGGATAGCAATAAACTGATTTGTTGAAAAAGAGAAATGGAGTAGTTGAACGCTGTTTAGAACAATGAAGATTTGGAAATGTGTGGAGTTTTAGAAATTGAGATATTAATATCGATTAGCTGTAGAAATTATTGAAGGTGCAGAATTTGATTGAAACCAGAAATCTCTGCAGTCAGTGGAAGAGCGGATGATAAAATTAGCTAACTTCATGGAATTGGCGACTTTACAGATATTGAGATTGAGATATATCTGCAGATATCGATAGTACTTCAAATTGCACAATTGCTAGAAAATGCCATTGTGATAGAGAAGGAAAGCAAGATTTTGTGACATTGAAGGCTATGGAGATATGAAAGTTGTGGTGAATGTGGAGAACCTGCAAACGTCCTGAATCTAAGCAATTGCTTCAAACTGAGAATTTGTTACGTACAGAGAACTAAGATTGCTGACAAAGAGTGAAATTGATAAATTATTGTTTCAATGAATGAGGAGTAGCTGGAAATGAGGAGATAGTAGAAGTTGTTCCAAATATTTAGATAGGAAATGCACATTAATAGAGATAGCGAGATTAATTAAATGGATCATCTTGAACATTGAGAGAAGCTACTAAAAGCAAAATTCATGATAATTGGAGAATTTGCTAATATGGGAACAAAGAAATACCTGCAGTTTGAGAATATACAAGACATTGAGCATTCGATTGATTTTGATACTTTGCAAGGTACAGAGAGCCAGCTTTTCAGAATTTGCAGGATATGGCAAAAATTGAAGAAGCGTTCAATGCGGAGAAGCTGCAAGATTGCTAAGTAGTACATATTGCTGAGAATTGAGAATGTGACAGATACAGGGAACTAAATTTGCTGGTAAATATAGAACACCAGGAATTGAAGTCTGAGATTAATGGGGAATTGATAGAAATGTGGATATGCTTAGAAATATAGATATTAATGCTGCTGGAGAGCTGAAATAGCAGTGATGGACAAAATGATGGAAGTTGAGAAAGCTGTGCATTGGGCGAAAGAACAGATGCTTCAAGTAGCAAAATTCATGGAAATGGAAGATTCTCCTAAGCTGGGAACTAAGATGTATCTACAGTCAGAGAAAATGCCAGAAGTTGATCAACTGCAGGAAAGAGAGAGAAACTGTAGAGGTGTTGATTGATATTTATTTTAAGAAACTGAGCACTTGCTGGGTAGCAATAAACTGATTTGTTGAAAAAGAGAAATGGAATAGTTGAACGCTGTTTAGAACAATGAAGATTTGGAAATGTGTGGAGTTTTAGAAATTGAGATATTAATATCGATTAGCTGTAGAAATTATTGAAGGTGCAGAATTTGATTGAAACCAGAACTCGCTGCAGTCAGTGGAAGAGATGATAAAATAAGCTAACTTCATGGAATTGGCGACTTTACAAATATTGAGATTGAGATATATCTGCAGATATCGATAGTACTTCAAATTGCACAATTGCTAGAATCTGACATTGTGATAGAGAAGGAAAGCAAGATTTCATGACATTGAAGTATAAGGAGATATGGAAGTTGTGGTGAATGTGGAGAACCGGCAAACGTCCTGAATCTAACCAATTGCTTCAAACTGAGAATTCGTTACGTAAAGAGATCTAAGTTTGCAGACAAAGATTGAAAAAAATAAATTATTGGTTCAGATGAATGAGGATAGATGGAAATGAGGAGATAGTAGAAGTTATTCCAAATATTTAGATAGGAAATGCACATTAAAGGAGATAGCGAGATTAATTAAATGGATCATCTTGAACATTGAGAGAAGCTACTAAAAGCAAAATTCATGATAATTGGAGAATTTGCTAATGTGGGAACAAAGAAATATCTGCAGTTAGGGAATATAGAAGACATTGAGCAATGGATTGATTTTGGAAATGTGTGGAATGTTAGAAATTGAGATATTAATATCGATTTGCTGTAGAAATTATTGAAGGTGCAGAATTTGATTGAAACCAGAAATCTCTGCAGTCAGTGGAAGAGCGGATGATAAAATTAGCTAACTTCATGGAATTGGCGACTTTACAGATATTGAGATTGAGATATATCTGCAGATATCGATAGTACTTCAAATTGCACAATTGCTAGAAAATGCCATTGTGATAGAGAAGGAAAGCAAGATTTTGTGACATTGAAGGCTATGGAGATATGGAAGTTGTGGTGAATGTGGAGAACCAGCAAACGTCCTGAATCTAAGCAATAGCTTCAAACTGAGAATTTGTTACGTAAAAAGAACTAGGTTTGCTGACAAAGACTGAAATTGATAAATTTTTGGTTCAGATGAATGAGGAGTAGCTGGAAATGAGGAGATAGTAGAAGTTGTTCCAAATATTTAGATAGGAAATGCACATTAATAGAGATAGCAAGATTAATTAAATGGATAATCTTGAACATTGAGAGAAGCTACTAAAAGCAAAATTCATGATAATTGGAGAATTTGCTAAGATGGGAACAAAGAAATATCTGCAGTTTGAGAATATACAAGACATTGAGCATTCGATTGATTTTGATATTTTGCAAGATACAGAGAGCCAGCTTTTCAGAATTTGCAGGATATGGCAAAAATTGAAGAAGCGTTCAATGCGGAGAAGCTGCAAGATTGCTAAGTAGTACATATTGCTGAGAATTGAGAATGTGACAGATACAGGGAACTAAATTTGCTGGTAAATATAGAACACCAGGAATTGAAGTCTGAGATTAATGGGGAATTGTTAGAAATGTGGATATGCTTAGAAATATAGATATTAATGCTGCTGGAGAGCTGAAATAGCAGTGATGGACAAAATGATGGAAGTTGAGAAAGCTGTGCATTGGGCGAAAGAACAGATGCTTCAAGTAGCAAAATTCATGGAAATGGAAGATTCTCCTAAGCTGGGAACTAAGATGTATCTACAGACAGAGAAAATGCCAGAAGTTGATCAACTGCAGGAAAGAGAGAGAAACTGTAGAGGTGTTGATTGATATTTATTGTAAGAAACTGAGCACTTGCTGGAAAGCAATAAACTGATTTGTTGAAAAAGAGAAATGGAGTAGTTGAACGCTGTTTAGAACAATGAAGATTTGGAAATGTGTGGAGTTTTAGAAATTGAGATATTAATATCGATTAGCTGTAGAAATTATTGAAGGTGCAGAATTTGATTGAAACCAGAAATCTCTGCAGTCAGTGGAAGAGCGGATGATAAAATTAGCTAACTTCATGGAATTGGCGACTTTACAGATATTGAGATTGAGATATATCTGCAGATATCGATAGTACTTCAAATTGCACAATTGCTAGAAAATGCCATTGTGATAGAGAAGGAAAGCAAGATTTTGTGACATTGAAGGCTATGGAGATATGAAAGTTGTGGTGAATGTGGAGAACCTGCAAACGTCCTGAATCTAAGCAATTGCTTCAAACTGAGAATTTGTTACGTACAGAGAACTAAGATTGCTGACAAAGAGTGAAATTGATAAATTATTGTTTCAATGAATGAGGAGTAGCTGGAAATGAGGAGATAGTAGAAGTTGTTCCAAATATTTAGATAGGAAATGCACATTAATAGAGATAGCGAGATTAATTAAATGGATCATCTTGAACATTGAGAGAAGCTACTAAAAGCAAAATTCATGATAATTGGAGAATTTGCTAATATGGGAACAAAGAAATACCTGCAGTTTGAGAATATACAAGACATTGAGCATTCGATTGATTTTGATACTTTGCAAGGTACAGAGAGCCAGCTTTTCAGAATTTGCAGGATATGGCAAAAATTGAAGAAGCGTTCAATGCGGAGAAGCTGCAAGATTGCTAAGTAGTACATATTGCTGAGAATTGAGAATGTGACAGATACAGGGAACTAAATTTGCTGGTAAATATAGAACACCAGGAATTGAAGTCTGAGATTAATGGGGAATTGTTAGAAATGTGGATATGCTTAGAAATATAGATATTAATGCTGCTGGAGAGCTGAAATAGCAGTGATGGACAAAATGATGGAAGTTGAGAAAGCTGTGCATTGGGCGAAAGAACAGATGCTTCAAGTAGCAAAATTCATGGAAATGGAAGATTCTCCTAAGCTGGGAACTAAGATGTATCTACAGACAGAGAAAATGCCAGAAGTTGATCAACTGCAGGAAAGGGAGAGAAACTGTAGAGGTGTTGATTGATATTTATTGTAAGAAACTGAGCACTTGCTGGGTAGCAATAAACTGATTTGTTGAAAAAGAGAAATGGAATAGTTGAACGCTGTTTAGAACAATGAAGATTTGGAAATGTGTGGAGTTTTAGAAATTGAGATATTAATATCGATTAGCTGTAGAAATTATTGAAGGTGCAGAATTTGATTGAAACCAGAAAAAGCTGCAGTCAGTGGAAGAGATGATAAAATAAGCTAACTTCATGGAATTGGCGACTTTACAAATATTGAGATTGAGATATATCTGCAGATATCGATAGTACTTCAAATTGCACAATTGCTAGAATCTGACATTGTGATAGAGAAGGAAAGCAAGATTTCATGACATTGAAGTATATGGAGATATGGAAGTTGTGGTGAATGTGGAGAACCGGCAAACGTCCTGAATCTAACCAATTGCTTCAAACTGAGAATTCGTTACGTAAAGAGATCTAAGTTTGCAGACAAAGATTGAAAAAAATAAATTATTGGTTCAGATGAATGAGGATAGCTGGAAATGAGGAGATAGTAGAAGTTATTCCAAATATTTAGATAGGAAATGCACATTAATGGAGATAGCGAGATTAATTAAATGGATCATCTTGAACATTGAGAGAAGCTACTAAAAGCAAAATTCATGATAATTGGAGAATTTGCTAATGTGGGAACAAAGAAATATCTGCAGTTAGGGAATATAGAAGACATTGAGCAATCGATTGATTTTGGAAATGTGTGGAATTTTAGAAATTGAGATATTAATATCGATTTGCTGTAGAAATTATTGAAGGTGCAGAATTTGATTGAAACCAGAAATCTCTGCAGTCAGTGGAAGAGCGGATGATAAAATTAGCTAACTTCATGGAATTGGCGACTTTACAGATATTGAGATTGAGATATATCTGCAGATATCGATAGTACTTCAAATTGCACAATTGCTAGAAAATGCCATTGTGATAGAGAAGGAAAGCAAGATTTTGTGACATTGAAGGCTATGGAGATATGAAAGTTGTGGTGAATGTGGAGAACCTGCAAACGTCCTGAATCTAAGCAATTGCTTCAAACTGAGAATTTGTTACGTACAGTGAACTAAGATTGCTGACAAAGAGTGAAATTGACAAATTATTGGTTCAGATGAATGAGGAGTAGCTGGAAATGAGGAGATAGTAGAAGTTGTTCCAAATATTTAGATAGGAAATGCACATTAATAGAGATAGCGAGATTAATTAAATGGATCATCTTGAACATTGAGAGAAGCTACTAAAAGCAAAATTCATGATAATTGGAGAATTTGCTAATATGGGAACAAAGAAATATCTGCAGTTTGAGAATATACAAGACATTGAGCATTCGATTGATTTTGATATTTTGCAAGATACAGCGAGACAGCTTTTCAGAACTTGTAGGATATGGCAGAAATTGAAGAAGCGTTCAATGCGGAGAAGCTGCAAGATTGCTAAGTAGTACATATTGCTGAGAATTGAGAATGTGACAGATACAGGGAACTAAATTTGCTGGTAAATATAGAACACCAGGAATTGAAGTCTGAGATTAATGGGGAATTGTTAGAAATGTGGATATGCTTAGAAATATAGATATTAATGCTGCTGGAGAGCTGAAATAGCAGTGATGGACAAAATGATGGAAGTTGAGAAAGCTGTGCATTGGGCGAAAGAACAGATGCTTCAAGTAGCAAAATTCATGGAAATGGAAGTTTCTCGTAAGCTGGGAACTAAGATGTATCTACAGACAGAGAAAATGCCAGAAGTTGATTAACTGCAGGAAAGAGAGAGAAACTGTAGAGGTGTTGATTGCTATTTATTGTAAGAAACTGAGCACTTGCTGGGTAGCAATAAACTGTTTTGTTGAAAAAGAGAAATGGAATAGTTGAACGCTGTTTAGAACAATGAAGATTTGGAAATGTGTGGAGTTTCAGAAATTGAGATATTAATATCGATTAGCTGTAGAAATTATTGAAGGTGCAGAATTTGATTGAAACCAGAAATCGCTGCAGTCAGTGGAAGAGATGATAAAATAAGCTAACTTCATGGAATTGGCGACTTTACAAATATTGAGATTGAGATATATCTGCAGATATCGATAGTACTTCTAATTGCACAATTGCTAGAATCTGACATTGTGATAGAGAAGGAAAGCAAGATTTCATGACATTGAAGTATGTGGAGAAATCGAAGTTGTGGTGAATGTGGAGAAGCAGCAAACGTCCTGAATCTAAGCAATTGTTTCAAACTGAGAATTTGTTTCGTACAAAGAACTAAGTTTGCTGACAAAGAGTGAAATTGATAAATTATTGGTTCAGATGAATGAGGAGTAGCTGGAAATGAGGAGATAGTAGAAGTTGTTCCAAATATTTAGATAGGAAATGCACATTAATAGAGATAGCGAATTTAATTAAAGGGATCATCTTGAACATTGAGAGAAGCTACTAAAAGCAAAATTCATGATAATTGGAGAATTTGCTAATATGGGAACAAAGAAATATCTGCAGTTTGGGAATATACAAGACATTGAGCAATCGATTGATTTTGATACTTTGCAAGGTACAGAGAGCCAGCTTTTCAGAAATTGCAGGATATGGCAAAAATTGAAGAAGCGTTCAATGCGGAGAAGCTGCAAGATTGCTAAGTAGTACATATTGCTGAGAATTGAGAATGTGACAGATACAGGGATCTAAATTTGCTGGTAAATATAGAACACCAGGAATTGAAGTCTGAGATTAATGGGGAATTGTTAGAAATGTGGATATGCTTAGAAATATAGATATTAATGCTGCTGGAGAGCTGAAATAGCAGTGATGGACAAAATGATGGAAGTTGAGAAAGCTGTGCATTGGGCGAAAGAACAGATGCTTCAAGTAGCAAAATTCATGGAAATGGAAGATTCTCCTAAGCTGGGAACTAAGATGTATCTACAGACAGAGAAAATGCCAGAAGTTGATCAACTGCAGGAAAGGGATAGAAACTGTAGAGGTGTTGATTGATATTTATTGTAAGAAACTGAGCACTTGCTGGGTAGCAATAAACTGATTTGTTGAAAAAGAGAAATGGAATAGTTGAACGCTGTTTAGAACAATGAAGATTTGGAAATGTGTGGAGTTTTAGAAATTGAGATATTAATATCGATTAGCTGTAGAAATTATTGAAGGTGCAGAATTTGATTGAAACCAGAAATCGCTGCAGTCAGTGGAAGAGATGATAAAATAAGCTAACTTCATGGAATTGGCGACTTTACAAATATTGAGATTGAGATATATCTGCAGATATCGATAGTACTTCAAATTGCACAATTGCTAGAATCTGACATTGTGATAGAGAAGGAAAGCAAGATTTCATGACATTGAAGTATATGGAGATATGGAAGTTGTGGTGAATGTGGAGAACCGGCAAACGTCCTGAATCTAACCAATTGCTTCAAACTGAGAATTCGTTACGTAAAGAGATCTAAGTTTGCAGACAAAGATTGAAAAAAATAAATTATTGGTTCAGATGAATGAGGATAGCTGGAAATGAGGAGATAGTAGAAGTTATTCCAAATATTTAGATAGGAAATGCACATTAAAGGAGATAGCGAGATTAATTAAATGGATCATCTTGAACATTGAGAGAAGCTACTAAAAGCAAAATTCATGATAATTGGAGAATTTGCTAATGTGGGAACAAAGAAATATCTGCAGTTAGGGAATATAGAAGACATTGAGCAATGGATTGATTTTGGAAATGTGTGGAATGTTAGAAATTGAGATATTAATATCGATTTGCTGTAGAAATTATTGAAGGTGCAGAATTTGATTGAAACCAGAAATCTCTGCAGTCAGTGGAAGAGCGGATGATAAAATTAGCTAACTTCATGGAATTGGCGACTTTACAGATATTGAGATTGAGATATATCTGCAGATATCGATAGTACTTCAAATTGCACAATTGCTAGAAAATGCCATTGTGATAGAGAAGGAAAGCAAGATTTTGTGACATTGAAGGCTATGGAGATATGAAAGTTGTGGTGAATGTGGAGAACCTGCAAACGTCCTGAATCTAAGCAATTGCTTCAAACTGAGAATTTGTTACGTACAGTGAACTAAGATTGCTGACAAAGAGTGAAATTGACAAATTATTGGTTCAGATGAATGAGGAGTAGCTGGAAATGAGGAGATAGTAGAAGTTGTTCCAAATATTTAGATAGGAAATGCACATTAATAGAGATAGCGAGATTAATTAAATGGATCATCTTGAACATTGAGAGAAGCTACTAAAAGCAAAATTCATGATAATTGGAGAATTTGCTAATATGGGAACAAAGAAATATCTGCAGTTTGAGAATATACAAGACATTGAGCATTCGATTGATTTTGATATTTTGCAAGATACAGCGAGACAGCTTTTCAGAACTTGTAGGATATGGCAGAAATTGAAGAAGCGTTCAATGCGGAGAAGCTGCAAGATTGCTAAGTAGTACATATTGCTGAGAATTGAGAATGTGACAGATACAGGGAACTAAATTTGCTGGTAAATATAGAACACCAGGAATTGAAGTCTGAGATTAATGGGGAATTGTTAGAAATGTGGATATGCTTAGAAATATAGATATTAATGCTGCTGGAGAGCTGAAATAGCAGTGATGGACAAAATGATGGAAGTTGAGAAAGCTGTGCATTGGGCGAAAGAACAGATGCTTCAAGTAGCAAAATTCATGGAAATGGAAGATTCTCGTAAGCTGGGAACTAAGATGTATCTACAGACAGAGAAAATGCCAGAAGTTGATCAACTGCAGGAAAGAGAGAGAAACTGTAGAGGTGTTGATTGCTATTTATTGTAAGAAACTGAGCACTTGCTGGGTAGCAATAAACTGTTTTGTTGAAAAAGAGAAATGGAATAGTTGAACGCTGTTTAGAACAATGAAGATTTGGAAATGTGTGGAGTTTCAGAAATTGAGATATTAATATCGATTAGCTGTAGAAATTATTGAAGGTGCAGAATTTGATTGAAACCAGAAATCGCTGCAGTCAGTGGAAGAGATGATAAAATAAGCTAACTTCATGGAATTGGCGACTTTACAAATATTGAGATTGAGATATATCTGCAGATATCGATAGTACTTCTAATTGCACAATTGCTAGAATCTGACATTGTGATAGAGAAGGAAAGCAAGATTTCATGACATTGAAGTATGTGGAGATATGGAAGTTGTGGTGAATGTGGAGAAGCAGCAAACGTCCTGAATCTAAGCAATTGTTTCAAACTGAGAATTTGTTTCGTACAAAGAACTAAGTTTGCTGACAAAGAGTGAAATTGATAAATTATTGGTTCAGATGAATGAGGAGTAGCTGGAAATGAGGAGATAGTAGAAGTTGTTCCAAATATTTAGATAGGAAATGCACATTAATAGAGATAGCGAATTTAATTAAAGGGATCATCTTGAACATTGAGAGAAGCTACTAAAAGCAAAATTCATGATAATTGGAGAATTTGCTAATATGGGAACAAAGAAATATCTGCAGTTTAGGAATATACAAGACATTGAGCAATCGATTGATTTTGGAAATGTGTGGAATTTTAGAAATTGAGATATTAATATCGATTTGCTGTAGAAATTATTGAAGGTGCAGAATTTGATTGAAACCAGTAATCTCTGCAGTCAGTGGAAGAGCGGATGATAAAATCAGCTAACTTCATGGAATTGGCGACTTTACAGTTATTGAGATTGAGATATATCTGCAGATATCGATAGTACTTCAAATTGCACAATTGCTAGAAAATGCCATTGTGATAGAGAAGGAAAGCAAGATTTTGTGACATTGAAGGCTATGGAGATATGGAAGTTGTGGTGAATGTGGAGAACCAGCAAACGTCCTGAATCTAAGCAATTGCTTCAAACTGAGAATTTGTTACGTAAAAAGAACTAAGTTTGCTGACAAAGAGTGAAATTGATAAATTTTTGGTTCAGATGAATGAGGAGTAGCTGGAAATGAGGAGATAGTAGAAGTTGTTCCAAATATTTAGATAGGAAATGCACATTAATACAGATAGCGAGATTAATTAAATAGATCATCTTGAATATTGAGAGAAGCTACTAAAAGCAAACTTCATGATAATTGGAGAATTTGCTAAGATGGGAACAAAGAAATATCTGCAGTTTGAGAATATACAAGACATTGAGCATTCGATTGATTTTGATATTTTGCAAGATACAGAGAGCCAGCTTTTCAGAATTTGCAGGATATGGCAGAAATTGAAGAAGCGTTCAATGCGGAGAAGCTGCAAGATTGCTAAGTAGTACATATTGCTGAGAATTGAGAATGTGACAGATACAGGGAACTAAATTTGCTGGTAAATATAGAACACCAGGAATTGAAGTCTGAGATTAATGGGAAATTGTTAGAAATGTGGATATGCTTAGAAATATAGATATTAATGCTGCTGGAGAGCTGAAATAGCAGTGATGGACAAAATGATGGAAGTTGAGAAAGCTGTGCATTGGGCGAAAGAACAGATGCTTCAAGTAGCAAAATTCATGGAAATGTAAGATTCTCTTAAGCTGGGAACTAAGATGTATCTATAGACAGAGAAAATGCCAGAAGTTGATCAATTGCAGGAAAGAGAGAGAAACTGTAGAGGTGTTGATTGATATTTATTGTAAGAAACTGAGCACTTGCTGGATAGCAATAAACTGATTTGTTGAAAAAGAGAAATGGAGTAGTTGAACGCTGTTTAGAACAATGAAGATTTGGAAATGTGTGGAGTTTTAGAAATTGAGATATTAATATCGATTAGCTGTAGAAATTATTGAAGGTGCAGAATTTGATTGAAACCAGAAATCTCTGCAGTCAGTGGAAGAGCGGATGATAAAATTAGCTAACTTCATGGAATTGGCGTCTTTACAGATATTGAGATTGAGATATATCTGCAGATATCGATAGTACTTCAAATTGCACAATTGCTAGAAAATGCCATTGCGATAGAGAAGGAAAGCAAGATTTTGTGACATTGAAGGCTATGGAGATATGAAAGTTGTGGTGAATGTGGAGAACCTGCAAACGTCCTGAATCTAAGCAATTGCTTCAAACTGAGAATTTGTTACGTACAGAGAACTAAGATTGCTGACAAAGAGTGAAATTGATAAATTATTGTTTCAGATGAATGAGGAGTAGCTGGAAATGAGGAGATAGTAGAAGTTGTTCCAAATATTTAGATAGGAAATGCACATTAATAGAGATAGCGAGATTAATTAAATGGATCATCTTGAACATTGAGAGAAGCTACTAAAAGCAAAATTCATGATAATTGGAGAATATGCTAAGATGGGAACAAAGAAATATCTGCAGTTTGAGAATATACAAGACATTGAGCATTCGATTGATTTTGATATTTTGCAAGATACAGAGAGCCAGCTTTTCAGAATTTGCAGGATATGGCAGAAATTGAAGAAGCGTTCAATGCGGAGAAGCTGCAAGATTGCTAAGTAGTACATATTGCTGAGAATTGAGAATGTGACAGATACAGGGAACTAAATTTGCTGGTAAATATAGAACACCAGGAATTGAAGTCTGAGATTAATGGGGAATTGTTAGAAATGTGGATATGCTTAGAAATATAGATATTAATGCTGCTGGAGAGCTGAAATAGCAGTGATGGACAAAATGATGGAAGTTGAGAAAGCTGTGCATTGGGCGAAAGAACAGATGCTTCAAGTAGCAAAATTCATGGAAATGGAAGATTCTCCTAAGCTGGGAACTAAGATGTATCTACAGACAGAGAAAATGCCAGAAGTTGATCAACTGCAGGAAAGAGAGAGAAACTGTAGAGGTGTTGATTGATATTTATTGTAAGAAACTGAGCACTTGCTGGATAGCAATAAACTGATTTGTTGAAAAAGAGAAATGGAGTAGTTGAACGCTGTTTAGAACAATGAAGATTTGGAAATGTGTGGAGTTTTAGAAATTGAGATATTAATATCGATTAGCTGTAGAAATTATTGAAGGTGCAGAATTTGATTGAAACCAGAAATCTCTGCAGTCAGTGGAAGAGCGGATGATAAAATTAGCTAACTTCATGGAATTGGCGACTTTACAGATATTGAGATTGAGATATATCTGCAGATATCGATAGTACTTCAAATTGCACAATTGCTAGAAAATGCCATTGTGATAGAGAAGGAAAGCAAGATTTTGCTGACATTGAAGGCTATGGAGATATGAAAGTTGTGGTGAATGTGGAGAACCTGCAAACGTCCTGAATCTAAGCAATTGCTTCAAACTGAGAATTTGTTACGTACAGAGAACTAAGATTGCTGACAAAGAGTGAAATTGATAAATTATTGTTTCAGATGAATGAGGAGTAGCTGGAAATGAGGAGATAGTAGAAGTTGTTCCAAATATTTAGATAGGAAATGCACATTAATAGAGATAGCGAGATTAATTAAATGGATCATCTTGAACATTGAGAGAAGCTACTAAAAGCAAAATTCATGATAATTGGAGAATTTGCTAAGATGGGAACAAAGAAATATCTGCAGTTTGAGAATATACAAGACATTGAGCATTCGATTGATTTTGATATTTTGCAAGATACAGAGAGCCAGCTTTTCAGAATTTGCAGGATATGGCAAAATTGAAGAAGCGTTCAATGCGGAGAAGCTGCAAGATTGCTAAGTAGTACATATTGCTGAGAATTGAGAATGTGACAGATACAGGGAACTAAATTTGCTGGTAAATATAGAACACCAGGAATTGAAGTCTGAGATTAATGGGGAATTGTTAGAAATGTGGATATGCTTAGAAATATAGATATTAATGCTGCTGGAGAGCTGAAATAGCAGTGATGGACAAAATGATGGAAGTTGAGAAAGCTGTGCATTGGGCGAAAGAACAGATGCTTCAAGTAGCAAAATTCATGGAAATGGAAGATTCTCCTAAGCTGGGAACTAAGATGTATCTACAGACAGAGAAAATGCCAGAAGTTGATCAATTGCAGGAAAGAGAGAGAAACTGTAGAGGTGTTGATTGATATTTATTGTAAGAAACTGAGCACTTGCTGGATAGCAATAAACTGATTTGTTGAAAAAGAGAAATGGAGTAGTTGAACGCTGTTTAGAACAATGAAGATTTGGAAATGTGTGGAGTTTTAGAAATTGAGATATTAATATCGATTAGCTGTAGAAATTATTGAAGGTGCAGAATTTGATTGAAACCAGAAATCTCTGCAGTCAGTGGAAGAGCGGATGATAAAATTAGCTAACTTCATGGAATTGGCGACTTTACAGATATTGAGATTGAGATATATCTGCAGATATCGATAGTACTTCAAATTGCACAATTGCTAGAAAATGCCATTGTGATAGAGAAGGAAAGCAAGATTTTGTGACATTGAAGGCTATGGAGATATGAAAGTTGTGGTGAATGTGGAGAACCTGCAAACGTCCTGAATCTAAGCAATTGCTTCAAACTGAGAATTTGTTACGTACAGAGAACTAAGATTGCTGACAAAGAGTGAAATTGATAAATTATTGGTTCAGATGAATGAGGAGTAGCTGGAAATGAGGAGATAGTAGAAGTTGTTCCAAATATTTAGATAGGAAATGCACATTAATAGAGATAGCGAGATTAATTAAATGGATCATCTTGAACATTGAGAGAAGCTACTAAAAGCAAAATTCATGATAATTGGAGAATTTGCTAAGATGGGAACAAAGAAATATCTGCAGTTTGAGAATATACAAGACATTGATCATTCGATTGATTTTGATATTTTGCAAGATACAGAGAGCCAGCTTTTCAGAATTTGCAGGATATGGCAGAAATTGAAGAAGCGTTCAATGCGGAGAAGCTGCAAGATTGCTAAGTAGTACATATTGCTGAGAATTGAGAATGTGACAGATACAGGGAACTAAATTTGCTGGTAAATATAGAACACCAGGAATTGAAGTCTGAGATTAATGGGGAATTGTTAGAAATGTGGATATGCTTAGAAATATAGATATTAATGCTGCTGGAGAGCTGAAATAGCAGTGATGGACAAAATGATGGAAGTTGAGAAAGCTGTGCATTGGGCGAAAGAACAGATGCTTCAAGTAGCAAAATTCATGGAAATGTAAGATTCTCTTAAGCTGGGAACTAAGATGTATCTATAGACAGAGAAAATGCCAGAAGTTGATCAATTGCAGGAAAGAGAGAGAAACTGTAGAGGTGTTGATTGATATTTATTGTAAGAAACTGAGCACTTGCTGGATAGCAATAAACTGATTTGTTGAAAAAGAGAAATGGAGTAGTTGAACGCTGTTTAGAACAATGAAGATTTGGAAATGTGTGGAGTTTTAGAAATTGAGATATTAATATCGATTAGCTGTAGAAATTATTGAAGGTGCAGAATTTGATTGAAACCAGAAATCTCTGCAGTCAGTGGAAGAGCGGATGATAAAATTAGCTAACTTCATGGAATTGGCGACTTTACAGATATTGAGATTGAGATATATCTGCAGATATCGATAGTACTTCAAATTGCACAATTGCTAGAAAATGCCATTGTGATAGAGAAGGAAAGCAAGATTTTGTGACATTGAAGGCTATGGAGATATGGAAGTTGTGGTGAATGTGGAGAACCTGCAAACGTCCTGAATCTAAGCAATTGCTTCAAACTGAGAATTTGTTACGTACAGAGAACTAAGTTTGCTGACAAAGAGTGAAATTGATAAATTATTGGTTCAGATGAATGAGGAGTAGCTGGAAATGAGGAGATAGTAGAAGTAGTTCCAAATATTTAGATAGGAAATGCACATTAATAAAGATAGCGAGATTAATTAAAGGGATCATCTTGAACATTGAGAGAAGCTACTAAAAGCAAAATTCATGATAATTGGAGAATTTGCTAAGATGGGAACAAAGAAATATCTGCAGTTTGAGAATATACAAGACATTGAGCATTCGATTGATTTTGATATTTTGCAAGATACAGAGAGCCAGCTTTTCAGAATTTGCAGGATATGGCAGAAATTGAAGAAGCGTTCAATGCGGAGAAGCTGCAAGATTGCTAAGTAGTACATATTGCTGAGAATTGAGAATGTGACAGATACAGGGAACTAAATTTGCTGGTAAATATAGAACACCAGGAATTGAAGTCTGAGATTAATGGGGAATTGTTAGAAATGTGGATATGCTTAGAAATATAGATATTAATGCTGCTGGAGAGCTGAAATAGCAGTGATGGACAAAATGATGGAAGTTGAGAAAGCTGTGCATTGGGCGAAAGAACAGATGCTTCAAGTAGCAAAATTCATGGAAATGGAAGATTCTCCTAAGCTGGGAACTAAGATGTATCTACAGACAGAGAAAATGCCAGAATTTGATCAATTGCAGGAAAGAGAGAGAAGATGTAGAGGTGTTGATTGATATTTATTGTAAGAAACTGAGCACTTGCTGGATAGCAATAAGCTGATTTGTTGAAAAAGAGAAATGGAGTAGTTGAACGCTGTTTAGAACAATGAAGATTTGGAAATGTGTGGAGTTTTAGAAATTGAGATATTAATATCGATTAGCTGTAGAAATTATTGAAGGTGCAGAATTTGATTGAAACCAGAAATCTCTGCAGTCAGTGGAAGAGCGGATGATAAAATTAGCTAACTTCATGGAATTGGCGACTTTACAGATATTGAGATTGAGATATATCAGCAGATATCGATAGTACTTCAAATTGCACAATTGCTAGAATCTGACATTGTGATAGAGAAGGAAAGCAAGATTTCTGACATTGAAGTATACGGAGATATGGAAGTTGTGGTGAATGTGGAGAACCTGCAAACGTCCTGAATCTAAGCAATTGCTTCAAACTGAGAATTTGTTACGTACAGAGAACTAAGTTTGCTGACAAAGAGTGAAATTGATAAATTATACGTTCAGATGAATGAGGAGTAGCTGGAAATGAGGAGATAGTAAGAATTTGTTACAAATATTTAGATAGGAAATGCACATTAATAGAGATAGCGAGATTAATTAAATGGATCATCTTGAACATTGAGAGAAGCTACTAAAAGCAAAATTCATGATAATTGGAGAATTTGCTAAGATGGGAACAAAGAAATATCTGCAGTTTGGGAATATACAGGACATTGAGCATTCGATTGAATTTGATATTTTGCAAGATACAGAGAGCCAGCTTTTCAGAATTTGCAGGATATGGCAAAATTGAAGAAGCGTTCAATGCGGAGAAGCTGCAAGATTGCTAAGTAGTACATATTGCTGAGAATTGAGAATGTGACAGATACAGGGAACTAAATTTGCTGGTAAATATAGAACACCAGGAATTGAAGTCTGAGATTAATGGGGAATTGTTAGAAATGTGGATATGCTTAGAAATATAGATATTAATGCTGCTGGAGAGCTGAAATAGCAGTGATGGACAAAATGATGGAAGTTGAGAAAGCTGTGCATTGGGCGAAAGAACAGATGCTTCAAGTAGCAAAATTCATGGAAATGGAAGATTCTCCTAAGCTGGGAACTAAGATGTATCTACAGACAGAGAAAATGCCAGAAGTTGATCAACTGCAGGAAAGAGAGAGAAACTGTAGAGGTGTTGATTGATATTTATTGTAAGAAACTGAGCACTTGCTGGATAGCAATAATCTGATTTGTTGAAAAAGAGAAATGGAGTAACTGAACGCTGTTTAGAACAATGAAGATTTGGAAATGTGTGGAGTTTTAGAAATCGAGATATTAATAAAGATTAGCTGTAGAAATTATTGAAGGTGCAGAATTTGATTGAAACCAGAAATCTCTGCAGTCAGTGGAAGAGCGGATGATAAAATGAGCTAACTTCATGGAATAGGCGACTTTACAAATATTGAGATTGAGATATATCTGCAGATATCGAAAGTACTTCAAATTGCACAATTGCTAGAAAATGACATTGTGATAGAGAAGGAAAGCAAGATTTCCTAACATTGAAGTATACGGAGATATGGAAGTTGTGGTGAATGTGCAGAACCTGCAAACGTCCAGAATCTAAGCAATTGCTTCAAACTGAGAATTTGTTACGTACAGAGTTTGCTGACAAAGAGTGAAATTGATAAATTCTACGTTCAGATGAATGAGTAGTAGCTGGAAATGAGGAGATAGTAAGAATTTGGTACAAATATTTAGTGAGGAAATACACATTAATCGAGATAGCGAGATTAATTAAATGGATCATCTTGAACATTGATAGAAGCTACTAAAAGCAAAATTCATGATAATTGGAGAATTTGTTAATATGGGAACAAAGAAATATCTGCAGTTTGAGGAATATACAAGACATTGATCATTCGATTGAATTTGATATTTTGCAAGGTACAGAGAGCCAGCTTTTCAGAATTTGCAGGATATGGCAGAAATTGAAGAAGCGTTCAATGCGGAGAAGCTGCAAGATTGCTAAGTAGTACATATTGCTGAGAATTGAGAATGTGACAGATACAGGGAACTAAATTTGCTGGTAAATATAGAACACCAGGAATTGAAGTCTGAGATTAATGGGGAATTGTTAGAAATGTGGATATGCTTAGAAATATAGATATTAATGCTGCTGGAGAGCTGAAATAGCAGTGATGGACAAAATGATGGAAGTTGAGAAAGCTGTGCATTGGGCGAAAGAACAGATGCTTCAAGTAGCAAAATTCATGGAAATGGAAGATTCTCCTAAGCTGGGAACTAAGATGTATCTACAGACAGAGAAAATGCCAGAATTTGATCAATTGCAGGAAAGAGAGAGAAACTGTAGAGGTGTTGATTGATATTTATTGTAAGAAACTGAGCACTTGCTGGATAGCAATAAACTGATTTGTTGAAAAAGAGAAATGGAGTCGTTGAACGCTGTTTAGAACAATGAAGATTTGGAAATGTGTGGAGTTTTAGAAATTGAGATATTAATATCGATTAGCTGTAGAAATTATTGAAGGTGCAGAATTTGATTGAAACCAGAAATCTCTGCAGTCAGTGGAAGAGCGGATGATAAAATAAGCTAACTTCATGGAATTGGCGACTTTACAGATATTGAGATTGAGATATATCTGCAGATATCGATAGTACTTCAAATTGCACAATTGCTAGAATCTGACATTGTGATAGAGAAGGAAAGCAAGATTTCTGACATTGAAGGATATGGAGATATGAAGTTGTGGTGAATGTGGAGAACCTGCAAACGTCCTGAATCTAAGCAATTGCTTCAAACTGAGAATTTGTTACGTACAGAGAACTAGGTTTGCTGACCAAGAGTGAAATTGATAAATTATTGGTTCAGATGAATGAGGAGTAGCTGGAAATGAGGAGATAGTAGAAGTTGTTCCAAATACTTAGATAGGAAATGCACATTAATAGAGATAGCGAGATTAATTAAATGGATCATCTTGAACATTGAGAGAAGCTACAAAAAGCAAAATTCATGATAATTGGAGAATTTGCTAATATGGGAACAAAGAAATATCTGCAGTTAGGGAATATACCAGACGCTGATCAATCGTATGAAATTGGTATTTTGCAAGGTACAGAGAGCTAGCTATTCAGACTTTGTAGGACATGGCAGAAATTGAAGAAGCGTTCAATGCGGAGAAGCTGCAAGATTACTAAGTAGTACATATTGCTGAGAATTGTGAATGTGACAGACAGAGGGAACTTAATTTGCTGGTAAATATAGAACAACAGGAATTGAAGTTTGAGATGAATGGGGAATTGTTAGAAATGTGGATATGCTTAGAAATATAAATATTAATGCTGCTGGAGAGCTGAAATAGCAGTGATGGACAAAATGATGGAAATTGAGAAACCTGTGCATTGGGCGAAAGAACAGATGCTTCAAGTAGCAAAATTCATGGAAATGGAAGATTCTCCTAAGCTGGGAAATAAGATGTATCTACAGACAGAGAAAATGCCAGAATTTGATCAATTGCAGGAAAGAGAGAGAAGGTGTAGAGGTGTTGATTGATATTTATTGTAAGAAACTGAGCACTTGCTGGATAGCAAAAAGCTGATTTGTTGAAAAAGAGAAATGGAGTAGTTGAACGCTGTTTAGAACAATGAAGATTTGGAAATGTGTGGAGTTTTAGAAATTGAGATATTAATATCGATTAGCTGTAGAAATTATTGAAGGTGCAGAATTTGATTGAAACCAGAAATCTCTGCAGTCAGTGGAAGAGCGGATGATAAAATAAGCTAACTTCATGGAATTGGCGACTTTACAGATATTGAGATTGAGATATATCTGCAGATATCGGTATTACTTCAAATTGCACAATTGATAGAAACTGACATTGTGATATAGACGGAAAGCAAGAATTACTGACATTGAAGGATATGGAGATATGGAAGTTGTGGTGAATGTGGAGAACCTGCAAAGTTCCTGAATCTAAGCAATTGCTTCAAACTGAGAATTTGTTACGTACAGAGAACTCGGTTTGCTGACAAAGAGTGAAATTGATAAATTATTGTTTCAGATGAATGAGGAGTAGCTGGAAATGAGGAGATAGTAGAAGTTGTTCCAAATATTTAGATAGGAAATGCACATTAATAGAGATAGCGAGATTAATTAAATGGATCATCTTGAACATTGAGAGAAGCTACTAAAAGCAAAATTCATGATAATTGGAGAATTTGCTAATATGGGAACAAAGAAATATCTGCAGTTTGAGAATATACAAGACATTGAGCATTCGATTGAATTTGATATTTTGCAAGGTACAGAGAAACAGCTTTTCAGAATTTGTAGGATATGGCAGAAATTGAAGAAGCGTTCAATGCGGAGAAGCTGCAAGATTGCTAAGTAGTGCATATTGCTGAGAATTGAGAATGTGACAGATACAGGGAACTAAATTTGCTGGTAAATATAGAACACCAGGAATTGAAGTCTGAGATTAATGGGGAATTGTTAGAAATGTGGATATGCTTAGAAATATAGATATTAATGCTGCTGGAGAGCTGAAATAGCAGTGATGGACAAAATGATGGAAATTGAGAAACCTGTGCATTGGGCGAAAGAACAGATGCTTCAAGTAGCAAAATTCATGGAAATGGAAGATTCTCCTAAGCTGGGAACTAAGATGTATCTACAGACAGAGAAAATGCCAGAATTTGATCAATTGCAGGAAAGAGAGAGAAGGTGTAGAGGTGTTGATTGATATTTATTGTAAGAAACTGAGCACTTGCTGGATAGCAATAAGCTGATTTGTTGAAAAAGAGAAATGGAGTAGTTGAACGCTGTTTAGAACAATGAAGATTTGGAAATGTGTGGAGTTTTAGAAATTGAGATATTAATATCGATTAGCTGTAGAAATTATTGAAGGTGCAGAATTTGATTGAAACCAGAAATCTCTGCAGTCAGTGGAAGAGCGGATGATAAAATAAGCTAACTTCATGGAATTGGCGACTTTACAGATATTGAGATTGAGATATATCAGCAGATATCGAAATTACTTCAAATTGCACAATTGCTAGAATCTGACATTGTGATAGAGAAGGAAAGCAAGATTTCCTGACATTGAAGTATATGGAGATATGGAAGTTGTGGTGAATGTGGAGAACCTGCAAACGTCCTGAATCTTCCAATTGCTTCAAACTGAGAATTTGTTACGTACAGAGAAGTAGGTTTGCTGACAAAGAGTGAAATTGATAAATTGTAGGTTCAGATGAATGAGGAGTAGCTGGAAATGAGGAGATAGTAGAAGTTGTTCCAAATATTTAGATAGGAAATGCACATTAATAGAGATAGCGAGATTAATTAAATGGATCATCTTGAACATTGAGAGAAGCTACTAAAAGCAAAATTCATGATAATTGGAGATTTTGCTAATATGGGAACAAAGAAATATCTGCAGTTAGGGAATATACAAGACATTGATCGATCATTTGAATTTGGTATTTTGCAAGGTACAGAGAGCCAGCTATTCAGACTTTGTAGGACATGGCAGAAATTGAAGAAGCGTTCAATGCGGAGAAGCTGCAAGATTACTAAGTAGTACATATTGCTGAGAATTGTGAATGTGACAGACAGAGGGAACTTAATTTGCTGGTAAATATAGAACAACAGGAATTGAACTTTGAGATGAATGGGGAATTGTTAGAAATGTGGATATGCTTAGAAATATAGATATTAATGCTGCTGGAGAGCTGAAATAGCAGTGATGGACAAAATGATGGAAGTTGAGAAAGCTGTGCATTGGGCGAAAGAACAGATGCTTCAAGTAGCAAAATTCATGGAAATGGAAGATTCTCCTAAGCTGGGAACTAAGATGTATCTACAGACAGAGAAAATGCCAGAAGTTGATCAACTGCAGGAAAGAGAGAGAAGCTGTAGATGTGTTGATTGATATTTATTGTAAGAAACTGAGCACTTGCTGGATAGCAATAAGCTGATTTGTTGAAAAAGAGAAATGGAGTAGTTGAACGCTGTTTAGAACAATGAAGATTTGGAAATGTGTGGAGTTTTAGAAATTGAGATATTAATATCGATTAGCTGTAGAAATTATTGAAGGTGCAGAATTTGATTGAAACGAGAAATCTCTGCAGTCAGTGGAAGAGCGGATGATAAAATGAGCTAACTTCATGGAATTGGCGACTTTACAGATATTGAGATTGAGATATATCAGCAGATATCGAAATTACTTCAAATTGCACAATTGCTAGAATCTGACATTGTGATAGAGAAGGAAAGCAAGATTTCCTGACATTGAAGTATACGGAGATATGGAAGTTGTGGTGAATGTGGAGAACCTGCAAACGTCCTGAATCTAAGCAATTGCTTCAAACTGAGAATTTGTTACGTACAGAGAACTAAGTTTGCTGACAAAGAGTGAAATTGATAAATTCTACGTTCAGATGAATGAGGAGTAGCTGGAAATGAGGAGATAGTAGAAGTTGTTCCAAATATTTAGTGAGGAAATGCACATTAATCAAGATAGCGAGATTAATTAAATGGATCATCTTGAACATTGAGAGAAGCTACTAAAAGCAAAATTCATGATAATTGGAGAATTTGCTAATATGGGAACAAAGAAATATCTGCAGTTTGAGAATATACAGGACATTGATCGATCATTTGAAATTGGTATTTTGCAAGGTACAGAGAGCCAGCTTTTCCGAACTTGTAGGATATGGCAGAAATTGAAGAAGCGTTCAATGCGGAGAAGCTGCAAGATTGCTAAGTAGTACATATTGCTGAGAATTGAGAATGTGACAGATACAGGGAACTAAATTTGCTGGTAAATATAGAACACCAGGAATTGAAGTTTGAGATGAATGGGGAATTGTTAGAAATGTGGATATGCTTAGAAATATAGATATTAATGCTGCTGGAGAGCTGAAATAGCAGTGATGGACAAAATGATGGAAATTGAGAAACCTGTGCATTGGGCGAAAGAACAGATGCTTCAAGTAGCAAAATTCATGGAAATGGAAGATTCTCCTAAGCTGGGAACTAAGATGTATCTACAGACAGAGAAAATGCCAGAATTTGATCAATTGCAGGAAAGAGAGAGAAGCTGTAGAGGTGTTGATTGATATTTATTGTAAGAAACTGAGCACTTGCTGGATAGCAATAAGCTGATTTGTTGAAAAAGAGAAATGGAGTAGTTGAACGCTGTTTAGAACAATGAAGATTTGGAAATGTGTGGAGTTTTAGAAATTGAGATATTAATATCGATTAGCTGTAGAAATTATTGAAGGTGCAGAATTTGATTGAAACCAGAAATCTCTGTAGTCATTTTAAGAGCGGATGATAAAATAAACTAACTTCATGGAATTTGCGACTTTACAGATATTGAGATTGAGATATATCAGCAGATATCGAAAGTACTTCAAATTGCACAATTGCTTGAATCTGACATTGTGATAGAGAAGGAAAGCAAGATTTCCTGACATTGAAGGATATGGAGATATGGAAGTTGTGGTGAATGTGGAGAACCTGCAAACGTCCTGAATCTAACCAATTGCTTCAAACTGAGAATTTGTTACGTACAGAGAACTAAGATTGCTGACAAAGAGTGAAATTGATAAATTATTGTTTCAGATGAATGAGGAGTAGCTGGAAATGAGGAGATAGTAGAAGTTGTTCCAAATATTTAGATAGGAAATGCACATTAATAGAGATAGCGAGATTAATTAAATGGATCATCTTGAACATTGAGAGAAGCTACTAAAAGCAAAATTCATGATAATTGGAGAATTTGCTAATGTGGGAACAAAGAAATATCTGCAGTTTGAGAATATACAAGACATTGAGCATTCGATTGATTTTGATATTTTGCAAGATACAGAGAGCCAGCTTTTCAGAATTTGCAGGATATGGCAAAAATTGAAGAAGCGTTCAATGCGGAGAAGCTGCAAGATTGCTAAGTAGTACATATTGCTGAGAATTGAGAATGTGACAGATACAGGGAACTAAATTTGCTGGTAAATATAGAACACCAGGAATTGAAGTTGAGATTAATGGGGAATTGTTAGAAATGTGGATATGCTTAGAAATATAGATATTAATGCTGCTGGAGAGCTGAAATAGCAGTGATGGACAAAATGATGGAAGTTGAGAAAGCTGTGCATTGGGCGAAAGAACAGATGCTTCAAGTAGCAAAATTCATGGAAATGGAAGATTCTCCTAAGCTGGGAACTAAGATGTATCTACAGACAGAGAAAATGCCAGAAGTTGATCAACTGCAGGAAAGAGAGAGAAACTGTAGAGGTGTTGATTGATATTTATTGTAAGAAACTGAGCACTTGCTGGATAGCAATAAACTGATTTGTTGAAAAAGAGAAATGGAGTAGTTGAACGCTGTTTAGAACAATGAAGATTTGGAAATGTGTGGAGTTTTAGAAATTGAGATATTAATATCGATTAGCTGTAGAAATTATTGAAGGTGCAGAATTTGATTGAAACGAGAAATCTCTGCAGTCAGTGGAAGAGCGGATGATAAAATTAGCTAACTTCATGGAATTGGCGACTTTACAGATATTGAGATTGAGATATATCTGCAGATATCGAAAGTACTTCAAATTGCACAATTGCTAGAATCTGACATTGTGATAGAGAAGGAAAGCAAGATTTCTGACATTGAAGGCTATGGAGATATGGAAGTTGTGGTGAATGTGGAGAACCTGCAAACGTCCTGAATCTAAGCAATTGCTTCAAACTGAGAATTTGTTACGTACAGAGAACTAAGATTGCTGACAAAGAGTGAAATTGATAAATTATTGTTTCAGATGAATGAGGAGTAGCTGGAAATGAGGAGATAGTAGAAGTTGTTCCAAATATTTAGATAGGAAATGCACATTAATAGAGATAGCGAGATTAATTAAATGGATCATCTTGAACATTGAGAGAAGCTACTAAAAGCAAAATTCATGATAATTGGAGAATTTGCTAACATGGGAACAAAGAAATATCTGCAGTTTGGGAATGTACAGGACATTGATCGATCATTTGAAATTGGTATTTTGCAAGGTACAGAGAGCCAGCTTTTCAGAATTTGTAGGATATGGCAGAAATTGAAGATGCTTTCAATGCGGAGAAGCTGCAAGATTGCTAAGTAGTACATATTGCTGAGAATTGAGAATGTGACAGATACAGGGAACTAAATTTGCTGGTAAATATAGAACACCAGGAATTGAAGTCTGAGATGAATGGGGAATTGTTAGAAATGTGGATATGCTTAGAAATATAGATATTAATGCTGCTGGAGAGCTGAAATAGCAGTGATGGACAAAATGATGGAAATTGAGAAACCTGTGCATTGGGCGAAAGAACAGATGCTTCAAGTAGCAAAATTCATGGAAATGGAAGATTCTCCTAAGCTGGGAAATAAGATGTATCTACAGACAGAGAAAATGCCAGAATTTGATCAATTGCAGGAAAGAGAGAGAAGCTGTAGATGTGTTGATTGATATTTATTGTAAGAAACTGAGCACTTGCTGGATAGCAATAAGCTGATTTGTTGAAAAAGAGAAATGGAGTTGTTGAACGCTCTTTAGAAAAATGAAGATTTGGAAATGTGTGGAGTTTTAGAAATTGAGATATTAATATCGATTAGCTGTAGAAATTATTGAAGGTGCAGAATTTGATTGAAACGAGAAATCTCTGCAGTCAGTGGAAGAGCGGATGATAAAATAAGCTAACTTCATGGAATTGGCGACTTTACAGATATTGAGATTGAGATATATCAGCAGATATCGAAATTACTTCAAATTGCACAATTGCTAGAATCTGACATTGTGATAGAGAAGGAAAGCAAGATTTACTGACATTGAAGTATATGGACAGATGGAAGTTGTGGTGAACGTGGAGAACCTGCAAACGTCCTGAATCTAAGCAATTGCTTCAAACTGAGAATTTGTTACGTACAGAGAACTAGGTTTGCTGACAAAGAGTGAAATTGATAAATTATTGGTTCAGATGAATGAGGAGTAGCTGGAAATGAGGAGATAGTAGAAGTTGTTCCAAATACTTAGATAGGAAATGCACATTAATAGAGATAGCGAGATTAATTAAATGGATCATCTTGAACATTGAGAGAAGCTACAAAAAGCAAAATTCATGATAATTGGAGATTTTGCTAAGATGGGAACAAAGAAATATCTGCAGTTTGAGAATATACCAGAAGCTGAGCATTCGATTGAATTTGATATTTTGCAAGGTACAGAGAGCCAGCTTTTCAGAATTTGCAGGATATGGCAGAAATTGAAGAAGCGTTCAATGCGGAGAAGCTGCAAGATTGCTAAGTAGTACATATTGCTGAGAATTGAGAATGTGACAGATACAGGGAACTAAATTTGCTGGTAAATATAGAACACCAGGAATTGAAGTCTGAGATTAATGGGGAATTGTTAGAAATGTGGATATGCTTAGAAATATAGATATTAATGCTGCTGGAGAGCTGAAATAGCAGTGATGGACAAAATGATGGAAGTTGAGAAAGCTGTGCATTGGGCGAAAGAACAGATGCTTCAAGTAGCAAAATTCATGGAAATGGAAGATTCTCCTAAGCTGGGAACTAAGATGTATCTACAGACAGAGAAAATGCCAGAAGTTGATCAACTGCAGGAAAGAGAGAGAAACTGTAGAGGTGTTGATTGATATTTATTGTAAGAAACTGAGCACTTGCTGGATAGCAATAAACTGATTTGTTGAAAAAGAGAAATGGAGTAGTTGAACGCTGTTTAGAACAATGAAGATTTGGAAATGTGTGGAGTTTTAGAAATTGAGATATTAATATCGATTAGCTGTAGAAATTATTGAAGGTGCAGAATTTGATTGAAACCAGAAATCTCTGCAGTCAGTGGAAGAGCGGATGATAAAATTAGCTAACTTCATGGAATTGGCGACTTTACAGATATTGAGATTGAGATATATCTGCAGATATCGATAGTACTTCAAATTGCACAATTGCTAGAATCTGACATTGTGATAGAGAAGGAAAGCAAGATTTCTGACATTGAAGGCTATGGAGATATGGAAGTTGTGGTGAATGTGGAGAACCTGCAAACGTCCTGAATCTAAGCAATTGCTTCAAACTGAGAATTTGTTACGTACAGAGAACTAAGTTTGCTGACAAAGAGTGAAATTGATAAATTATTGTTTCAGATGAATGAGGAGTAGCTGGAAATGAGGAGATAGTAGAAGTTGTTCCAAATATTTAGATAGGAAATGCACATTAATAGAGATAGCGAGATTAATTAAATGGATCATCTTGAACATTGAGAGAAGCTACTAAAAGCAAAATTCATGATAATTGGAGAATTTGCTAAGATGGGAACAAAGAAATATCTGCAGTTAGGAATATACAAGACATTGAGCATTCGATTGAATTTGATATTTTGCAAGGTACAGAGAGCCAGCTTTTCAGAATTTGCAGGATATGGCAGAAATTGAAGAAGCGTTCAATGCGGAGAAGCTGCAAGATTGCTAAGTAGTACATATTGCTGAGAATTGAGAATGTGACAGATACAGGGAACTAAATTTGCTGGTAAATATAGAACACCAGGAATTGAAGTCTGAGATTAATGGGGAATTGTTAGAAATGTGGATATGCTTAGAAATATAGATATTAATGCTGCTGGAGAGCTGAAATAGCAGTGATGGACAAAATGATGGAAGTTGAGAAAGCTGTGCATTGGGCGAAAGAACAGATGCTTCAAGTAGCAAAATTCATGGAAATGGAAGATTCTCCTAAGCTGGGAACTAAGATGTATCTACAGACAGAGAAAATGCCAGAAGTTGATCAACTGCAGGAAAGAGAGAGAAACTGTAGAGGTGTTGATTGATATTTATTGTAAGAAACTGAGCACTTGCTGGATAGCAATAAACTGATTTGTTGAAAAAGAGAAATGGAGTAGTTGAACGCTGTTTAGAACAATGAAGATTTGGAAATGTGTGGAGTTTTAGAAATTGAGATATTAATATCGATTAGCTGTAGAAATTATTGAAGGTGCAGAATTTGATTGAAACCAGAAATCTCTGCAGTCAGTGGAAGAGCGGATGATAAAATTAGCTAACTTCATGGAATTGGCGACTTTACAGATATTGAGATTGAGATATATCTGCAGATATCGATAGTACTTCAAATTGCACAATTGCTAGAAAATGCCATTGTGATAGAGAAGGAAAGCAAGATTTCTGTGACATTGAAGGCTATGGAGATATGAAAGTTGTGGTGAATGTGGAGAACCTGCAAACGTCCTGAATCTAAGCAATTGCTTCAAACTGAGAATTTGTTACGTACAGAGAACTAGATTGCTGACAAAGAGTGAAATTGATAAATTATTGTTTCAGATGAATGAGGAGTAGCTGGAAATGAGGAGATAGTAGAAGTTGTTCCAAATATTTAGATAGGAAATGCACATTAATAGAGATAGCGAGATTAATTAAATGGATCATCTTGAACATTGAGAGAAGCTACTAAAAGCAAAATTCATGACAATTGGAGAATTTGCTAAGATGGGAACAAAGAAATATCTGCAGTTTGAGAATATACAAGACATTGAGCATTCGATTGAATTTGATATTTTGCAAGATACAGAGAGCCAGCTTTTCAGAATTTGCAGGATATGGCAAAAATTGAAGAAGCGTTCAATGCGGAGAAGCTGCAAGATTGCTAAGTAGTACATATTGCTGAGAATTGAGAATGTGACAGATACAGGGAACTAAATTTGCTGGTAAATATAGAACACCAGGAATTGAAGTCTGAGATTAATGGGGAATTGTTAGAAATGTGGATATGCTTAGAAATATAGATATTAATGCTGCTGGAGAGCTGAAATAGCAGTGATGGACAAAATGATGGAAGTTGAGAAAGCTGTGCATTGGGCGAAAGAACAGATGCTTCAAGTAGCAAAATTCATGGAAATGGAAGATTCTCCTAAGCTGGGAACTAAGATGTATCTACAGACAGAGAAAATGCCAGAAGTTGATCAACTGCAGGAAAGAGAGAGAAACTGTAGAGGTGTTGATTGATATTTATTGTAAGAAACTGAGCACTTGCTGGATAGCAATAAACTGATTTGTTGAAAAAGAGAAATGGAGTAGTTGAACGCTGTTTAGAACAATGAAGATTTGGAAATGTGTGGAGTTTTAGAAATTGAGATATTAATATCGATTAGCTGTAGAAATTATTGAAGGTGCAGAATTTGATTGAAACCAGAAATCTCTGCAGTCAGTGGAAGAGCGGATGATAAAATTAGCTAACTTCATGGAATTGGCGACTTTACAGATATTGAGATTGAGATATATCTGCAGATATCGATAGTACTTCAAATTGCACAATTGCTAGAAAATGCCATTGTGATAGAGAAGGAAAGCAAGATTTCTGACATTGAAGGCTATGGAGATATGAAGTTGTGGTGAATGTGGAGAACCTGCAAACGTCCTGAATCTAAGCAATTGCTTCAAACTGAGAATTTGTTACGTACAGAGAACTAAGATTGCTGACAAAGAGTGAAATTGATAAATTATTGTTTCAGATGAATGAGGAGTAGCTGGAAATGAGGAGATAGTAGAAGTTGTTCCAAATATTTAGATAGGAAATGCACATTAATAGAGATAGCGAGATTAATTAAATGGATCATCTTGAACATTGAGAGAAGCTACTAAAAGCAAAATTCATGATAATTGGAGAATTTGCTAAGATGGGAACAAAGAAATATCTGCAGTTTGAGAATATACAAGACATTGAGCATTCGATTGATTTTGATATTTTGCAAGATACAGAGAGCCAGCTTTTCAGAATTTGCAGGATATGGCAAAAATTGAAGAAGCGTTCAATGCGGAGAAGCTGCAAGATTGCTAAGTAGTACATATTGCTGAGAATTGAGAATGTGACAGATACAGGGAACTAAATTTGCTGGTAAATATAGAACACCAGGAATTGAAGTCTGAGATTAATGGGGAATTGTTAGAAATGTGGATATGCTTAGAAATATAGATATTAATGCTGCTGGAGAGCTGAAATAGCAGTGATGGACAAAATGATGGAAGTTGAGAAAGCTGTGCATTGGGCGAAAGAACAGATGCTTCAAGTAGCAAAATTCATGGAAATGGAAGATTCTCCTAAGCTGGGAACTAAGATGTATCTACAGACAGAGAAAATGCCAGAAGTTGATCAACTGCAGGAAAGAGAGAGAAACTGTAGAGGTGTTGATTGATATTTATTGTAAGAAACTGAGCACTTGCTGGATAGCAATAAGCTGATTTGTTGAAAAAGAGAGAAATGGAGTAGTTGAACGCTGTTTAGAACAATGAAGATTTGGAAATGTGTGGAGTTTTAGAAATTGAGATATTAATATAGATTAGCTGTAGAAATTATTGAAGGTGCAGAATTTGATTGAAACCAGAAATCTCTGCAGTCAGTGGAAGAGCGGATGATAAAATGAGCTAACTTCATGGAATTGGCGACTTTACAGATATTGAGATTGAGATATATCAGCAGATATCGATATTACTTCAAATTGCACAATTGCTAGAATCTGACATTGTGATAGAGACGGAAGAAAAGATTTCCTGACATTGAAGGATATGGAGATATGGAAGTTGTGGTGAATTTGGAGAACCTGCAAACGTCCTGAATCTACCCAATTGCTTCAAACTGAGAATTTGTTACGTATAGAGAACTAGGTTTGCTGACAAAGAATGAAATTGATCAATTATAGGTTCAGATGAATGAGGAGTAGCTGGAAATGAGGAGATAGTAAGAAGTTGTTCCAAATATTTAGATAGGAAATGGACATTAATAGAGATAGCGAGATTAATTAAATGGATCATCTTGAACATTGAGAGAAGCTACAAAAATCAAAATTCATGATAATTGGAGATTTTGCTAAGATGGGAACAAAGAAATATCTGCAGTTAGGGAATATACCAGACAGCTGAGCAATCGATTGAAATTGGTATTTTGCAAGGTACAGAGAGCCAGCTTTTCAGAATTTGCAGGATATGGCAAAAATTGAAGAAGCGTTCAATGCGGAGAAGCTGCAAGATTGCTAAGTAGTACATATTGCTGAGAATTAAGAATGTGATAGATGCAGAGATCTAAATTTGCTGGTAAATATAGAACACCAGGAATTGAAGTCTGAGATTAATGGGGAATTGTTAGAAATGTGGATATGCTTAGAAATATAGATATTAATGCTGCTGGAGAGCTGAAATAGCAGTGATGGACAAAATGATGGAAGTTGAGAAAGCTGTGCATTGGGCGAAAGAACAGATGCTTCAAGTAGCAAAATTCATGGAAATGGAAGATTCTCCTAAGCTGGGAACTAAGATGTATCTACAGACAGAGAAAATGCCAGAAGTTGATCAACTGCAGGAAAGAGAGAGAAACTGTAGAGGTGTTGATTGATATTTATTGTAAGAAACTGAGCACTTGCTGGATAGCAATAAACTGATTTGTTGAAAAAGAGAAATGGAGTAGTTGAACGCTGTTTAGAACAATGAAGATTTGGAAATGTGTGGAGTTTTAGAAATTGAGATATTAATATCGATTAGCTGTAGAAATTATTGAAGGTGCAGAATTTGATTGAAACCAGAAATCTCTGCAGTCAGTGGAAGAGCGGATGATAAAATTAGCTAACTTCATGGAATTGGCGACTTTACAGATATTGAGATTGAGATATATCAGCAGATATCGATAGTACTTCAAATTGCACAATTGCTAGAATCTGACATTGTGATAGAGAAGGAAAGCAAGATTTCTGACATTGAAGGATATGGAGATATGAAAGTTGTGGTCAATGTGGAGAACCTGCAAACGTCCTGAATCTAAGCAATTGCTTCAAACTGAGAATTTGTTACGTACAGAGAACTAGGTTTGCTGACAAAGAGTGAAATTGATAAATTATAGTTTCAGATGAATGAGGAGTAGCTGGAAATGAGGAGATAGTAAGAAGCTGTTTCAAATATTTAGATACGAAATGGGCATTAATAGAGATAACGAGATTATTTAGAGGGATCATCTTGAACATTGAGAGAAGCTACTAAAAGCAAAATTCATGATAATTGGAGAATTTGCTAAGATGGGAACAAAGAAATATCTGCAGTTTGAGAATATACAAGACATTGAGCATTCGATTGAATTTGATATTTTGCAAGATACAGAGAGCCAGCTTTTCAGAATTTGCAGGATATGGCAAAAATTGAAGAAGCGTTCAATGCGGAGAAGCTGCAAGATTGCTAAGTAGTACATATTGCTGAGAATTGAGAATGTGACAGATACAGGGAACTAAATTTGCTGGTAAATATAGAACACCAGGAATTGAAGTCTGAGATTAATGGGGAATTGTTAGAAATGTGGATATGCTTAGAAATATAGATATTAATGCTGCTGGAGAGCTGAAATAGCAGTGATGGACAAAATGATGGAAGTTGAGAAAGCTGTGCATTGGGCGAAAGAACAGATGCTTCAAGTAGCAAAATTCATGGAAATGGAAGATTCTCCTAAGCTGGGAAATAAGATGTATCTACAGACAGAGAAAATGCCAGCATTTGATCAATTGCAGGAAAGAGAGAGAAGCTCTAGATGTGTTGATTGATAGTTATTATAAGAAACTGAGCACTTCCTGGAAAGCAATAAGCTGATTTGTTGAAAAAGAGTGAAATTGAGTAGTTGAAAACTGGTTAGAACAATGAAGATTTCGAAATGTGTGGAGTTTTAGAAATTGAGATATTAATATCGATTAGCTGTAGAAATTATTGAAGGTGGAGAATTTGATTGAAACGAGAAATCTCTGCAGTCAGTGGAAGAGCGGATGATAAAATAAGTTAACGTCATGGAATTGGCGACTTTACAGATACTGAGAATGAGATATATCTGCAGATATCGATAGTACTTCAAATTGCACAATTGCTAGAATCTGACATTGTGATAGAGAAGGAAAGCAAGATTTCTGACATTGAAGGCTATGGAGATATGAAGTTGTGGTGAATGTGGAGAACCTGCAAACGTCCTGAATCTAAGCAATTGCTTCAAACTGAGAATTTGTTACGTACAGAGAACTAAGATTGCTGACAAAGAGTGAAATTGATAAATTATTGTTTCAGATGAATGAGGAGTAGCTGGAAATGAGGAGATAGTAGAAGTTGTTCCAAATATTTAGATAGGAAATGCACATTAATAGAGATAGCGAGATTAATTAAATGGATCATCTTGAACATTGAGAGAAGCTACTAAAAGCAAAATTCATGATAATTGGAGAATTTGCTAAGATGGGAACAAAGAAATATCTGCAGTTAGGAATATACAAGACATTGAGCATTCGATTGAATTTGATATTTTGCAAGATACAGAGAGCCAGCTTTTCAGAATTTGCAGGATATGGCAAAAATTGAAGAAGCGTTCAATGCGGAGAAGCTGCAAGATTGCTAAGTAGTACATATTGCTGAGAATTGAGAATGTGACAGATACAGGGAACTAAATTTGCTGGTAAATATAGAACACCAGGAATTGAAGTCTGAGATTAATGGGGAATTGTTAGAAATGTGGATATGCTTAGAAATATAGATATTAATGCTGCTGGAGAGCTGAAATAGCAGTGATGGACAAAATGATGGAAGTTGAGAAAGCTGTGCATTGGGCGAAAGAACAGATGCTTCAAGTAGCAAAATTCATGGAAATGGAAGATTCTCCTAAGCTGGGAACTAAGATGTATCTACAGACAGAGAAAATGCCAGAAGTTGATCAACTGCAGGAAAGAGAGAGAAACTGTAGAGGTGTTGATTGATATTTATTGTAAGAAACTGAGCACTTGCTGGATAGCAATAAACTGATTTGTTGAAAAAGAGAAATGGAGTAGTTGAACGCTGTTTAGAACAATGAAGATTTGGAAATGTGTGGAGTTTTAGAAATTGAGATATTAATATCGATTAGCTGTAGAAATTATTGAAGGTGCAGAATTTGATTGAAACCAGAAATCTCTGCAGTCAGTGGAAGAGCGGATGATAAAATTAGCTAACTTCATGGAATAAGCGACTTTACAAATATTGAGATTGAGATATATCTGCAGATATCGAAATTACTTCAAATTGCACAATTGCTAGAAACTGCCATTGTGATCGAGACGGAATGCAACATTTCTGACATTGATGGATATGGAGATATGGAAGTTGTGGTGAATGTGGAGAACCTGCAAACATCCTGAATCTAAGCAGTTGCTTCAAACTGTGAATTTGTTACGTACAGAGAACTAGATTGCTGACAAAGAGTGAAATTGATAAATTATTGTTTCAGATGAATGAGGAGTAGCTGGAAATGAGGAGATAGTAGAAGTTGTTCCAAATATTTAGATAGGAAATGCACATTAATAGAGATAGCGAGATTAATTAAATGGATCATCTTGAACATTGAGAGAAGCTACTAAAAGCAAAATTCATGATAATTGGAGAATTTGCTAAGATGGGAACAAAGAAATATCTGCAGTTTGAGAATATACAAGACATTGAGCATTCGATTGATTTTGATATTTTGCAAGATACAGAGAGCCAGCTTTTCAGAATTTGCAGGATATGGCAAAAATTGAAGAAGCGTTCAATGCGGAGAAGCTGCAAGATTGCTAAGTAGTACATATTGCTGAGAATTGAGAATGTGACAGATACAGGGAACTAAATTTGCTGGTAAATATAGAACACCAGGAATTGAAGTCTGAGATTAATGGGGAATTGTTAGAAATGTGGATATGCTTAGAAATATAGATATTAATGCTGCTGGAGAGCTGAAATAGCAGTGATGGACAAAATGATGGAAGTTGAGAAAGCTGTGCATTGGGCGAAAGAACAGATGCTTCAAGTAGCAAAATTCATGGAAATGGAAGATTCTCCTAAGCTGGGAACTAAGATGTATCTACAGACAGAGAAAATGCCAGAAGTTGATCAACTGCAGGAAAGAGAGAGAAACTGTAGAGGTGTTGATTGATATTTATTGTAAGAAACTGAGCACTTGCTGGATAGCAATAAGCTGATTTGTTGAAAAAGAGAAATGGAGTAGTTGAACGCTGTTTAGAACAATGAAGATTTGGAAATGTGTGGAGTTTTAGAAATTGAGATATTAATATCGATTAGCTGTAGAAATTATTGAAGGTGCAGAATTTGATTGAAACCAGAAATCTCTGCAGTCAGTGGAAGAGCGGATGATAAAATTAGCTAACTTCATGGAATTGGCGACTTTACAGATATTGAGATTGAGATATATCTGCAGATATCGAAAGTACTTCAAATTGCACAATTGCTAGAATCTGACATTGTGATAGAGAAGGAAAGCAAGATTTCCTGACATTGAAGGATATGGAGATATGAAGTTGTGGTGAATGTGGAGAACCTGCAAACGTCCTGAATCTAAGCAATTGCTTCAAACTGAGAATTTGTTACGTACAGAGAACTAAGATTGCTGACAAAGAGTGAAATTGATAAATTATTGTTTCAGATGAATGAGGAGTAGCTGGAAATGAGGAGATAGTAGAAGTTGTTCCAAATATTTAGATAGGAAATGCACATTAATAGAGATAGCGAGATTAATTAAATGGATCATCTTGAACATTGAGAGAAGCTACTAAAAGCAAAATTCATGATAATTGGAGAATATGCTAAGATGGGAACAAAGAAATATCTGCAGTTTGAGAATATACAAGACATTGAGCATTCGATTGATTTTGATATTTTGCAAGATACAGAGAGCCAGCTTTTCAGAATTTGCAGGATATGGCAAAAATTGAAGAAGCGTTCAATGCGGAGAAGCTGCAAGATTGCTAAGTAGTACATATTGCTGAGAATTGAGAATGTGACAGATACAGGGAACTAAATTTGCTGGTAAATATAGAACACCAGGAATTGAAGTCTGAGATTAATGGGGAATTGTTAGAAATGTGGATATGCTTAGAAATATAGATATTAATGCTGCTGGAGAGCTGAAATAGCAGTGATGGACAAAATGATGGAAGTTGAGAAAGCTGTGCATTGGGCGAAAGAACAGATGCTTCAAGTAGCAAAATTCATGGAAATGGAAGATTCTCCTAAGCTGGGAACTAAGATGTATCTACAGACAGAGAAAATGCCAGAAGTTGATCAACTGCAGGAAAGAGAGAGAAACTGTAGAGGTGTTGATTGATATTTATTGTAAGAAACTGAGCACTTGCTGGATAGCAATAAGCTGATTTGTTGAAAAAGAGAAATGGAGTAGTTGAACGCTGTTTAGAACAATGAAGATTTGGAAATGTGTGGAGTTTTAGAAATTGAGATATTAATATCGATTAGCTGTAGAAATTATTGAAGGTGCAGAATTTGATTGAAACCAGAAATCTCTGCAGTCAGTGGAAGAGCGGATGATAAAATTAGCTAACTTCATGGAATTGGCGACTTTACAGATATTGAGATTGAGATATATCTGCAGATATCGATAGTACTTCAAATTGCACAATTGCTAGAAAATGCCATTGTGATAGAGAAGGAAAGCAAGATTTCGTGACATTGAAGGCTATGGAGATATGAAAGTTGTGGTGAATGTGGAGAACCTGCAAACGTCCTGAATCTAAGCAATTGCTTCAAACTGAGAATTTGTTACGTACAGAGAACTAAGATTGCTGACAAAGAGTGAAATTGATAAATTATTGTTTCAGATGAATGAGGAGTAGCTGGAAATGAGGAGATAGTAGAAGTTGTTCCAAATATTTAGATAGGAAATGCACATTAATAGAGATAGCGAGATTAATTAAATGGATCATCTTGAACATTGAGAGAAGCTACTAAAAGCAAAATTCATGATAATTGGAGAATTTGCTAATATCGGAACAAAGAAATATCTGCAGTTTGAGAATATACAAGACATTGAGCATTCGATTGATTTTGATACTTTGCAAGGTACAGAGAGCCAGCTTTTCAGAATTTGCAGGATATAGCAAAAATTGAAGAAGCGTTCAATGCGGAGAAGCTGCAAGATTGCTAAGTAGTACATATTGCTGAGAATTGAGAATGTGACAGATACAGGGAACTAAATTTGCTGGTAAATATAGAACACCAGGAATTGAAGTCTGAGATTAATGGGGAATTGTTAGAAATGTGGATATGCTTAGAAATATAGATATTAATGCTGCTGGAGAGCTGAAATAGCAGTGATGGACAAAATGATGGAAGTTGAGAAAGCTGTGCATTGGGCGAAAGAACAGATGCTTCAAGTAGCAAAATTCATGGAAATGGAAGATTCTCCTAAGCTGGGAACTAAGATGTATCTACAGACAGAGAAAATGCCAGAAGTTGATCAACTGCAGGAAAGAGAGAGAAACTGTAGAGGTGTTGATTGATATTTATTGTAAGAAACTGAGCACTTGCTGGATAGCAATAAACTGATTTGTTGAAAAAGAGAAATGGAGTAGTTGAACGCTGTTTAGAACAATGAAGATTTGGAAATGTGTGGAGTTTTAGAAATTGAGATATTAATATCGATTAGCTGTAGAAATTATTGAAGGTGCACAATTTGATTTAAACCAGAAATCTTTGCAGTCAGTGGAAGAGCGAATGATAAAATCAGCTAACTTCATGGAATTGGCGACTTTACAGATATTGAGATTGAGATATATCTGCAGATATCGATAGTACTTCAAATTGCACAATTGCTAGAATCTGACATTGTGATAGAGAAGGAAAGCAAGATTTCATGACATTGAAGTATATGGACAGATGGAAGTTGTGGTGAACGTGGAGAACCTGCAAACGTCCTGAATCTAACCAATTGCTTCAAACTGAGAATTCGTTACGTACAGAGAACTAAGTTTGCTGACAAAGAGTGAAAATGATAAATTATTGGTTCAGATGAATGAGGAGTAGCTGGAAATGAGGAGATAGTAGAAGTTATTCCAAATATTTAGATAGGAAATGCACATTAATGGAGATAGCGAGATTAATTAAATGGATCATCTTGAACATTGAGAGAAGCTACTAAAAGCAAAATTCATGATAATTGGAGAATATGCTAAGATGGGAACAAAGAAATATCTGCAGTTTGAGAATATACAAGACATTGAGCATTCGATTGATTTTGATATTTTGCAAGATACAGAGAGCCAGCTTTTCAGAATTTGCAGGATATGGCAAAAATTGAAGAAGCGTTCAATGCGGAGAAGCTGCAAGATTGCTAAGTAGTACATATTGCTGAGAATTGAGAATGTGACAGATACAGGGAACTAAATTTGCTGGTAAATATAGAACACCAGGAATTGAAGTCTGAGATTAATGGGGAATTGTTAGAAATGTGGATATGCTTAGAAATATAGATATTAATGCTGCTGGAGAGCTGAAATAGCAGTGATGGACAAAATGATGGAAGTTGAGAAAGCTGTGCATTGGGCGAAAGAACAGATGCTTCAAGTAGCAAAATTCATGGAAATGGAAGATTCTCGTAAGCTGGGAACTAAGATGTATCTACAGACAGAGAAAATGCCAGAAGTTGATCAACTGCAGGAAAGAGAGAGAAACTGTAGAGGTGTTGATTGATATTTATTGTAAGAAACTGAGCACTTGCTGGATAGCAATAAACTGATTTGTTGAAAAAGAGAAATGGAGTAGTTGAACGCTGTTTAGAACAATGAAGATTTGGAAATGTGTGGAGTTTTAGAAATTGAGATATTAATATCGATTAGCTGTAGAAATTATTGAAGGTGCAGAATTTGATTGAAACCAGAAATCTCTGCAGTCAGTGGAAGAGCGGATGATAAAATTAGCTAACTTCATGGAATTGGCGACTTTACAGATATTGAGATTGAGATATATCTGCAGATATCGATAGTACTTCAAATTGCACAATTGCTAGAAAATGCCATTGTGATAGAGAAGGAAAGCAAGATTTCGTGACATTGAAGGCTATGGAGATATGAAGTTGTGGTGAATGTGGAGAACCTGCAAACGTCCTGAATCTAAGCAATTGCTTCAAACTGAGAATTTGTTACGTACAGAGAACTAAGATTGCTGACAAAGAGTGAAATTGATAAATTATTGTTTCAGATGAATGAGGAGTAGCTGGAAATGAGGAGATAGTAGAAGTTGTTCCAAATATTTAGATAGGAAATGCACATTAATAGAGATAGCGAGATTAATTAAATGGATCATCTTGAACATTGAGAGAAGCTACTAAAAGCAAAATTCATGATAATTGGAGAATATGCTAAGATGGGAACAAAGAAATATCTGCAGTTTGAGAATATACAAGACATTGAGCATTCGATTGATTTTGATATTTTGCAAGATACAGAGAGCCAGCTTTTCAGAATTTGCAGGATATGGCAAAAATTGAAGAAGCGTTCAATGCGGAGAAGCTGCAAGATTGCTAAGTAGTACATATTGCTGAGAATTGAGAATGTGACAGATACAGGGAACTAAATTTGCTGGTAAATATAGAACACCAGGAATTGAAGTCTGAGATTAATGGGGAATTGTTAGAAATGTGGATATGCTTAGAAATATAGATATTAATGCTGCTGGAGAGCTGAAATAGCAGTGATGGACAAAATGATGGAAGTTGAGAAAGCTGTGCATTGGGCGAAAGAACAGATGCTTCAAGTAGCAAAATTCATGGAAATGGAAGATTCTCCTAAGCTGGGAACTAAGATGTATCTACAGACAGAGAAAATGCCAGAAGTTGATCAACTGCAGGAAAGAGAGAGAAACTGTAGAGGTGTTGATTGATATTTATTGTAAGAAACTGAGCACTTGCTGGATAGCAATAAACTGATTTGTTGAAAAAGAGAAATGGAGTAGTTGAACGCTGTTTAGAACAATGAAGATTTGGAAATGTGTGGAGTTTTAGAAATTGAGATATTAATATCGATTAGCTGTAGAAATTATTGAAGGTGCAGAATTTGATTGAAACCAGAAATCTCTGCAGTCAGTGGAAGAGCGGATGATAAAATTAGCTAACTTCATGGAATTGGCGACTTTACAGATATTGAGATTGAGATATATCTGCAGATATCGATAGTACTTCAAATTGCACAATTGCTAGAAAATGCCATTGTGATAGAGAAGGAAAGCAAGATTTTGTGACATTGAAGGCTATGGAGATATGAAAGTTGTGGTGAATGTGGAGAACCTGCAAACGTCCTGAATCTAATCAATTGCTTCAAACTGAGAATTTGTTACGTACAGAGAACTAAGATTGCTGACAAAGAGTGAAATTGATAAATTATTGTTTCAGATGAATGAGGAGTAGCTGGAAATGAGGAGATAGTAGAAGGTGTTCCAAATATTTAGATAGGAAATGCACATTAATAGAGATAGCGAGATTAATTAAATGGATCATCTTGAACATTGAGAGAAGCTACTAAAAGCAAAATTCATGATAATTGGAGAATTTGCTAATATCGGAACAAAGAAATATCTGCAGTTTGAGAATATACAAGACATTGAGCATTCGATTGATTTTGATACTTTGCAAGGTACAGCTTTTCAGAATTTGCAGGATATGGCAAAAATTGAAGAAGCGTTCAATGCGGAGAAGCTGCAAGATTGCTAAGTAGTACATATTGCTGAGAATTGAGAATGTGACAGATACAGGGAACTAAATTTGCTGGTAAATATAGAACACCAGGAATTGAAGTCTGAGATTAATGGGGAATTGTTAGAAATGTGGATATGCTTAGAAATATAGATATTAATGCTGCTGGAGAGCTGAAATAGCAGTGATGGACAAAATGATGGAAGTTGAGAAAGCTGTGCATTGGGCGAAAGAACAGATGCTTCAAGTAGCAAAATTCATGGAAATGGAAGATTCTCCTAAGCTGGGAACTAAGATGTATCTACAGACAGAGAAAATGCCAGAAGTTGATCAACTGCAGGAAAGAGAGAGAAACTGTAGAGGTGTTGATTGATATTTATTGTAAGAAACTGAGCACTTGCTGGATAGCAATAAACTGATTTGTTGAAAAAGAGAAATGGAGTAGTTGAACGCTGTTTAGAACAATGAAGATTTGGAAATGTGTGGAGTTTTAGAAATTGAGATATTAATATCGATTAGCTGTAGAAATTATTGAAGGTGCAGAATTTGATTGAAACCAGAAATCTCTGCAGTCAGTGGAAGAGCGGATGATAAAATTAGCTAACTTCATGGAATTGGCGACTTTACAGATATTGAGATTGAGATATATCTGCAGATATCGATAGTACTTCAAATTGCACAATTGCTAGAAAATGCCATTGTGATAGAGAAGGAAAGCAAGATTTTGTGACATTGAAGGCTATGGAGATATGAAAGTTGTGGTGAATGTGGAGAACCTGCAAACGTCCTGAATCTAAGCAATTGCTTCAAACTGAGAATTTGTTACGTACAGAGAACTAAGATTGCTGACAAAGAGTGAAATTGATAAATTATTGTTTCAGATGAATGAGGAGTAGCTGGAAATGAGGAGATAGTAGAAGTTGTTCCAAATATTTAGATAGGAAATGCACATTAATAGAGATAGCGAGATTAATTAAATGGATCATCTTGAACATTGAGAGAAGCTACTAAAAGCAAAATTCATGATAATTGGAGAATATGCTAAGATGGGAACAAAGAAATATCTGCAGTTTGAGAATATACAAGACATTGAGCATTCGATTGATTTTGATATTTTGCAAGATACAGAGAGCCAGCTTTTCAGAATTTGCAGGATATGGCAAAATTGAAGAAGCGTTCAATGCGGAGAAGCTGCAAGATTGCTAAGTAGTACATATTGCTGAGAATTGAGAATGTGACAGATACAGGGAACTAAATTTGCTGGTAAATATAGAACACCAGGAATTGAAGTCTGAGATTAATGGGGAATTGTTAGAAATGTGGATATGCTTAGAAATATAGATATTAATGCTGCTGGAGAGCTGAAATAGCAGTGATGGACAAAATGATGGAAGTTGAGAAAGCTGTGCATTGGGCGAAAGAACAGATGCTTCAAGTAGCAAAATTCATGGAAATGGAAGATTCTCCTAAGCTGGGAACTAAGATGTATCTACAGACAGAGAAAATGCCAGAAGTTGATCAACTGCAGGAAAGAGAGAGAAACTGTAGAGGTGTTGATTGATATTTATTGTAAGAAACTGAGCACTTGCTGGATAGCAATAAACTGATTTGTTGAAAAAGAGAAATGGAATAGTTGAACGCTGTTTAGAACAATGAAGATTTGGAAATGTGTGGAGTTTTAGAAATTGAGATATTAATATCGATTAGCTGTAGAAATTATTGAAGGTGCAGAATTTGATTGAAACCAGAAATCTCTGCAGTCAGTGGAAGAGCGGATGATAAAATTAGCTAACTTCATGGAATTGGCGACTTTACAGATATTGAGATTGAGATATATCTGCAGATATCGATAGTACTTCAAATTGCACAATTGCTAGAAAATGCCATTGTGATAGAGAAGGAAAGCAAGATTTTGTGACATTGAAGGCTATGGAGATATGAAAGTTGTGGTGAATGTGGAGAACCTGCAAACGTCCTGAATCTAAGCAATTGCTTCAAACTGAGAATTTGTTACGTACAGAGAACTAAGATTGCTGACAAAGAGTGAAATTGATAAATTATTGTTTCAGATGAATGAGGAGTAGCTGGAAATGAGGAGATAGTAGAAGTTGTTCCAAATATTTAGATAGGAAATGCACATTAATAGAGATAGCGAGATTAATTAAATGGATCATCTTGAACATTGAGAGAAGCTACTAAAAGCAAAATTCATGATAATTGGAGAATTTGCTAATATCGGAACAAAGAAATATCTGCAGTTTGAGAATATACAAGACATTGAGCATTCGATTGATTTTGATACTTTGCAAGGTACAGAGCAGCTTTTCAGAATTTGCAGGATATGGCAAAAATTGAAGAAGCGTTCAATGCGGAGAAGCTGCAAGATTGCTAAGTAGTACATATTGCTGAGAATTGAGAATGTGACAGATACAGGGAACTAAATTTGCTGGTAAATATAGAACACCAGGAATTGAAGTCTGAGATTAATGGGGAATTGTTAGAAATGTGGATATGCTTAGAAATATAGATATTAATGCTGCTGGAGAGCTGAAATAGCAGTGATGGACAAAATGATGGAAGTTGAGAAAGCTGTGCATTGGGCGAAAGAACAGATGCTTCAAGTAGCAAAATTCATGGAAATGGAAGATTCTCCTAAGCTGGGAACTAAGATGTATCTACAGACAGAGAAAATGCCAGAAGTTGATCAACTGCAGGAAAGAGAGAGAAACTGTAGAGGTGTTGATTGATATTTATTGTAAGAAACTGAGCACTTGCTGGATAGCAATAAACTGATTTGTTGAAAAAGAGAAATGGAGTAGTTGAACGCTGTTTAGAACAATGAAGATTTGGAAATGTGTGGAGTTTTAGAAATTGAGATATTAATATCGATTAGCTGTAGAAATTATTGAAGGTGCAGAATTTGATTGAAACCAGAAATCTCTGCAGTCAGTGGAAGAGCGGATGATAAAATTAGCTAACTTCATGGAATTGGCGACTTTACAGATATTGAGATTGAGATATATCTGCAGATATCGATAGTACTTCAAATTGCACAATTGCTAGAAAATGCCATTGTGATAGAGAAGGAAAGCAAGATTTTGTGACATTGAAGGCTATGGAGATATGAAAGTTGTGGTGAATGTGGAGAACCTGCAAACGTCCTGAATCTAAGCAATTGCTTCAAACTGAGAATTTGTTACGTACAGAGAACTAAGATTGCTGACAAAGAGTGAAATTGATAAATTATTGTTTCAGATGAATGAGGAGTAGCTGGAAATGAGGAGATAGTAGAAGTTGTTCCAAATATTTAGATAGGAAATGCACATTAATAGAGATAGCGAGATTAATTAAATGGATCATCTTGAACATTGAGAGAAGCTACTAAAAGCAAAATTCATGATAATTGGAGAATATGCTAAGATGGGAACAAAGAAATATCTGCAGTTTGAGAATATACAAGACATTGAGCATTCGATTGATTTTGATATTTTGCAAGATACAGAGAGCCAGCTTTTCAGAATTTGCAGGATATGGCAATAATTGAAGAAGCGTTCAATGCGGAGAAGCTGCAAGATTGCTAAGTAGTACATATTGCTGAGAATTGAGAATGTGACAGATACAGGGAACTAAATTTGCTGGTAAATATAGAACACCAGGAATTGAAGTCTGAGATTAATGGGGAATTGTTAGAAATGTGGATATGCTTAGAAATATAGATATTAATGCTGCTGGAGAGCTGAAATAGCAGTGATGGACAAAATGATGGAAGTTGAGAAAGCTGTGCATTGGGCGAAAGAACAGATGCTTCAAGTAGCAAAATTCATGGAAATGGAAGATTCTCCTAAGCTGGGAACTAAGATGTATCTACAGACAGAGAAAATGCCAGAAGTTGATCAACTGCAGGAAAGAGAGAGAAACTGTAGAGGTGTTGATTCATATTTATTGTAAGAAACTGCGCACTTGCTGGATAGCAATAAACTGATTTGTTGAAAAAGAGAAATGGAATAGTTGAACGCTGTTTAGAACAATGAAGATTTGGAAATGTGTGGAGTTTTAGAAATTGAGATATTAATATCGATTAGCTGTAGAAATTATTGAAGGTGCAGAATTTGATTGAAACCAGAAATCGCTGCAGTCAGTGGAAGAGATGATAAAATAAGCTAACTTCATGGAATTGGCGACTTTACAGATATTGAGATTGAGATATATCTGCAGATATCGATAGTACTTCAAATTGCACAATTGCTAGAATCTGACATTGTGATAGAGAAGGAAAGCAAGATTTCATGACATTGAAGTATATGGAGATATGGAAGTTGTGGTGAATGTGGAGAACCGGCAAACGTCCTGAATCTAACCAATTGCTTCAAACTGAGAATTCGTTACGTAAAGAGATCTAAGTTTGCAGACAAAGATTGAAAAAAATAAATTATTGTTTCAGATGAATGAGGATAGCTGGAAATGAGGAGATAGTAGAAGTTATTCCAAATATTTAGATAGGAAATGCACATTAATGGAGATAGCGAGATTAATTAAATGGATCATCTTGAACATTGAGAGAAGCTACTAAAACCAAAATTCATGATAATTGGAGAATTTGCTAATGTGGGAACAAAGAAATATCTGCAGTTAGGGAATATAGAAGACATTGAGCAATCGATTGATTTTGGAAATGTGTGGAATTTTAGAAATTGAGATATTAATATCGATTTGCTGTAGAAATTTTTGAAGGTGCAGAATTTGATTGAAACCAGAAATCTCTGCAGTCAGTGGAAGAGCGGATGATAAAATTAGCTAACTTCATGGAATTGGCGACTTTACAGATATTGAGATTGAGATATATCTGCAGATATCGATAGTACTTCAAATTGCACAATTGCTAGAAAAGGCCATTGTGATAGAGAAGGAAAGCAAGATTTTGTGACATTGAAGGCTATGGAGATATGAAAGTTGTGGTGAATGTGGAGAACCTGCAAACGTCCTGAATCTAAGCAATTGCTTCAAACTGAGAATTTGTTACGTACAGAGAACTAAGATTGCTGACAAAGAGTGAAATTGATAAATTATTGTTTCAGATGAATGAGGAGTAGCTGGAAATGAGGAGATAGTAGAAGTTGTTCCAAATATTTAGATAGGAAATGCACATTAATAGAGATAGCAAGATTAATTAAATGGATCATCTTGAACATTGAGAGAAGCTACTAAAAGCAAAATTCATGATAATTGGAGAATTTGCTAAGATGGGAACAAAGAAATATCTGCAGTTTGAGAATATACAAGACATTGAGCATTCGATTGATTTTGATATTTTGCAAGATACAGAGAGCCAGCTTTCAGAATTTGCAGGATATGGCAAAAATTGAAGAAGCGTTCAATGCGGAGAAGCTGCAAGATTGCTAAGTAGTAGATATTGCTGAGAATTGAGAATGTGACAGATACAGGGAACTAAATTTGCTGGTAAATATAGAACACCAGGAATTGAAGTCTGAGATTAATGGGGAATTGTTAGAAATGTGGATATGCTTAGAAATATAGATATTAATGCTGCTGGAGAGCTGAAATAGCAGTGATGGACAAAATGATGGAAGTTGAGAAAGCTGTGCATTGGGCGAAAGAACAGATGCTTCAAGTAGCAAAATTCATGGAAATGGAAGATTCTCTAAGCTGGGAACTAAGATGTATCTACAGACAGAGAAAATGCCAGAAGTTGATCAACTGCAGGAAAGAGAGAGAAACTGTAGAGGTGTTGATTGATATTTATTGTAAGAAACTGAGCACTTGCTGGATAGCAATAAACTGATTTGTTGAAAAAGAGAAATGGAGTAGTTGAACGCTGTTTAGAACAATGAAGATTTGGAAATGTGTGGAGTTTTAGAAATTGAGATATTAATATCGATTAGCTGTAGAAATTATTGAAGGTGCAGAATTTGATTGAAACCAGAAATCTCTGCAGTCAGTGGAAGAGCGGATGATAAAATTAGCTAACTTCATGGAATTGGCGACTTTACAGATATTGAGATTGAGATATATCTGCAGATATCGATAGTACTTCAAATTGCACAATTGCTAGAAAATGCCATTGTGATAGAGAAGGAAAGCAAGATTTCTGACATTGAAGGCTATGGAGATATGAAAGTTGTGGTGAATGTGGAGAACCTGCAAACGTCCTGAATCTAAGCAATTGCTTCAAACTGAGAATTTGTTACGTACAGAGAACTAAGATTGCTGACAAAGAGTGAAATTGATAAAATATTGGTTCAGATGAATGAGGAGTAGCTGGAAATGAGGAGATAGTAGAAGTAGTTCCAAATATTTAGATAGGAAATGCACATTAATAGAGATAGCGAGATTAATTAAATGGATCATCTTGAACATTGAGAGAAGCTACTAAAAGCAAAATTCATGATAATTGGAGAATTTGCTAATATGGGAACAAAGAAATATCTGCAGTTTGAGAATATACAAGACATTGAGCATTCGATTGATTTTGATACTTTGCAAGGTACAGAGAGCCAGCTTTTCAGAATTTGCAGGATATGGCAGAAATTGAAGAAGCGTTCAATGCGGAGAAGCTGCAAGATTGCTAAGTAGTACATATTGCTGAGAATTGAGAATGTGACAGATACAGGGAACTAAATTTGCTGGTAAATATAGAACACCAGGAATTGAAGTCTGAGATTAATGGGGAATTGTTAGAAATGTGGATATGCTTAGAAATATAGATATTAATGCTGCTGGAGAGCTGAAATAGCAGGGATGGACAAAATGATGGAAGTTGAGAAAGCTGTGCATTGGGCGAAAGAACAGATGCTTCAAGTAGCAAAATTCATGGAAATGGAAGATTCTCCTAAGCTGGGAACTAAGATGTATCTACAGACAGAGAAAATGCCAGAAGTTGATCAACTGCAGGAAAGAGAGAGAAACTGTAGAGGTGTTGATTGATATTTATTGTAAGAAACTGAGCACTTGCTGGGTAGCAATAAACTGATTTGTTGAAAAAGAGAAATGGAATAGTTGAACGCTGTTTAGAACAATGAAGATTTGGAAATGTGTGGAGTTTTAGAAATTGAGATATTAATATCGATTAGCTGTAGAAATTATTGAAGATGCAGAATTTGATTGAAACCAGAAATCGCTGCAGTCAGTGGAAGAGATGATAAAATAAGCTAACTTCATGGAATTGGCGACTTTACAAATATTGAGATTGAGATATATCTGCAGATATCGATAGTACTTCAAATTGCACAATTGCTAGAATCTGACATTGTGATAGAGAAGGAAAGCAAGATTTCATGACATTGAAGTATATGGAGATATGGAAGTTGTGGTGAATGTGGAGAACCGGCAAACGTCCTGAATCTAACCAATTGCTTCAAACTGAGAATTCGTTACGTAAAGAGATCTAAGTTTGCAGACAAAGATTGAAAAAAATAAATTATTGGTTCAGATGAATGAGGATAGCTGGAAATGAGGAGATAGTAGAAGTTATTCCAAATATTTAGATAGGAAATGCACATTAATGGAGATAGCGAGATTAATTAAATGGATCATCTTGAACATTGAGAGAAGCTACTAAAAGCAAAATTCATGATAATTGGAGAATTTGCTAATGTGGGAACAAAGAAATATCTGCAGTTAGGGAATATAGAAGACATTGAGCAATGGATTGATTTTGGAAATGTGTGGAATTTTAGAATTGAGATATTAATATCGATTTGCTGTAGAAATTATTGAAGGTGCAGAATTTGATTGAAACCAGAAATCTCTGCAGTCATTGGAAGTGCGGATGATAATATTAGCTAACTTCATGGAATTGGCGACTTTACAGATATTGAGATTGAGATATATCTGCAGATATCGATAGTACTTCAAATTGCACAATTGCTAGAAAATGCCATTGTGATAGAGAAGGAAAGCAAGATTTTGTGACATTGAAGGCTATGGAGATATGAAAGTTGTGGTGAATGTGGAGAACCTGCAAACGTCCTGAATCTAAGCAATTGCTTCAAACTGAGAATTTGTTACGTACAGAGAACTAAGATTGCTGACAAAGAGTGAAATTGATAAATTATTGTTTCAGATGAATGAGGAGTAGCTGGAAATGAGGAGATAGTAGAAGTTGTTCCAAATATTTAGATAGGAAATGCACATTAATAGAGATAGCAAGATTAATTAAATGGATCATCTTGAACATTGAGAGAAGCTACTAAAAGCAAAATTCATGACTAATTGGAGAATTTGCTAAGATGGGAACAAAGAAATATCTGCAGTTTGAGAATATACAAGACATTGAGCATTCGATTGATTTTGATATTTTGCAAGATACAGAGAGCCAGCTTTTCAGAATTTGCAGGATATGGCAAAAATTGAAGAAGCGTTCAATGCGGAGAAGCTGCAAGATTGCTAAGTAGTAGATATTGCTGAGAATTGAGAATGTGACAGATACAGGGAACTAAATTTGCTGGTAAATATAGAACACCAGGAATTGAAGTCTGAGATTAATGGGGAATTGTTAGAAATGTGGATATGCTTAGAAATATAGATATTAATGCTGCTGGAGAGCTGAAATAGCAGTGATGGACAAAATGATGGAAGTTGAGAAAGCTGTGCATTGGGCGAAAGAACAGATGCTTCAAGTAGCAAAATTCATGGAAATGGAAGATTCTCTAAGCTGGGAACTAAGATGTATCTACAGACAGAGAAAATGCCAGAAGTTGATCAACTGCAGGAAAGAGAGAGAAACTGTAGAGGTGTTGATTGATATTTATTGTAAGAAACTGAGCACTTGCTGGATAGCAATAAACTGATTTGTTGAAAAAGAGAAATGGAGTAGTTGAACGCTGTTTAGAACAATGAAGATTTGGAAATGTGTGGAGTTTTAGAAATTGAGATATTAATATCGATTAGCTGTAGAAATTATTGAAGGTGCAGAATTTGATTGAAACCAGAAATCTCTGCAGTCAGTGGAAGAGCGGATGATAAAATTAGCTAACTTCATGGAATTGGCGACTTTACAGATATTGAGATTGAGATATATCTGCAGATATCGATAGTACTTCAAATTGCACAATTGCTAGAAAATGCCATTGTGATAGAGAAGGAAAGCAAGATTTTGTGACATTGAAGGCTATGGAGATATGAAAGTTGTGGTGAATGTGGAGAACCTGCAAACGTCCTGAATCTAAGCAATTGCTTCAAACTGAGAATTTGTTACGTACAGAGAACTAAGATTGCTGACAAAGAGTGAAATTGATAAATTATTGTTTCAGATGAATGAGGAGTAGCTGGAAATGAGGAGATAGTAGAAGTTGTTCCAAATATTTAGATAGGAAATGCACATTAATAGAGATAGCGAGATTAATTAAATGGATCATCTTGAACATTGAGAGAAGCTACTAAAAGCAAAATTCATGATAATTGGAGAATTTGCTAAGATGGGAACAAAGAAATATCTGCAGTTTGAGAATATACAAGACATTGAGCATTCGATTGATTTTGATATTTTGCAAGATACAGAGAGCCAGCTTTTCAGAATTTGCAGGATATGGCAAAAATTGAAGAAGCGTTCAATGCGGAGAAGCTGCAAGATTGCTAAGTAGTACATATTGCTGAGAATTGAGAATGTGACAGATACAGGGAACTAAATTTGCTGGTAAATATAGAACACCAGGAATTGAAGTCTGAGATTAATGGGGAATTGTTAGAAATGTGGATATGCTTAGAAATATAGATATTAATGCTGCTGGAGAGCTGAAATAGCAGTGATGGACAAAATGATGGAAGTTGAGAAAGCTGTGCATTGGGCGAAAGAACAGATGCTTCAAGTAGCAAAATTCATGGAAATGGAAGATTCTCCTAAGCTGGGAACTAAGATGTATCTACAGACAGAGAAAATGCCAGAAGTTGATCAACTGCAGGAAAGAGAGAGAAACTGTAGAGGTGTTGATTGATATTTATTGTAAGAAACTGAGCACTTGCTGGATAGCAATAAACTGATTTGTTGAAAAAGAGAAATGGAGTAGTTGAACGCTGTTTAGAACAATGAAGATTTGGAAATGTGTGGAGTTTTAGAAATTGAGATATTAATATCGATTAGCTGTAGAAATTATTGAAGGTGCAGAATTTGATTGAAACCAGAAATCTCTGCAGTCAGTGGAAGAGCGGATGATAAAATTAGCTAACTTCATGGAATTGGCGACTTTACAGATATTGAGATTGAGATATATCTGCAGATATCGATAGTACTTCAAATTGCACAATTGCTAGAATATGCCATTGTGATAGAGAAGGAAAGCAAGATTTTGTGACATTGAAGGCTATGGAGATATGAAAGTTGTGGTGAATGTGGAGAACCTGCAAACGTCCTGAATCTAAGCAATTGCTTCAAACTGAGAATTTGTTACGTACAGAGAACTAAGATTGCTGACAAAGAGTGAAATTGATAAATTATTGTTTCAGATGAATGAGGAGTAGCTGGAAATGAGGAGATAGTAGAAGTTGTTCCAAATATTTAGATAGGAAATGCACATTAATAGAGATAGCGAGATTAATTAAATGGATCATCTTGAACATTGAGAGAAGCTACTAAAAGCAAAATTCATGATAATTGGAGAATTTGCTAAGATGGGAACAAAGAAATATCTGCAGTTTGAGAATATACAAGACATTGAGCATTCGATTGATTTTGATATTTTGCAAGATACAGAGAGCCAGCTTTTCAGAATTTGCAGGATATGGCAAAAATTGAAGAAGCGTTCAATGCGGAGAAGCTGCAAGATTGCTAAGTAGTACATATTGCTGAGAATTGAGAATGTGACAGATACAGGGAACTAAATTTGCTGGTAAATATAGAACACCAGGAATTGAAGTCTGAGATTAATGGGGAATTGTTAGAAATGTGGATATGCTTAGAAATATAGATATTAATGCTGCTGGAGAGCTGAAATAGCAGTGATGGACAAAATGATGGAAGTTGAGAAAGCTGTGCATTGGGCGAAAGAACAGATGCTTCAAGTAGCAAAATTCATGGAAATGGAAGATTCTCCTAAGCTGGGAACTAAGATGTATCTACAGACAGAGAAAATGCCAGAAGTTGATCAACTGCAGGAAAGAGAGAGAAACTGTAGAGGTGTTGATTGATATTTATTGTAAGAAACTGAGCACTTGCTGGATAGCAATAAACTGATTTGTTGAAAAAGAGAAATGGAGTAGTTGAACGCTGTTTAGAACAATGAAGATTTGGAAATGTGTGGAGTTTTAGAAATTGAGATATTAATATCGATTAGCTGTAGAAATTATTGAAGGTGCAGAATTTGATTGAAACCAGAAATCTCTGCAGTCAGTGGAAGAGCGGATGATAAAATTAGCTAACTTCATGGAATTGGCGACTTTACAGATATTGAGATTGAGATATATCTGCAGATATCGATAGTACTTCAAATTGCACAATTGCTAGAAAATGCCATTGTGATAGAGAAGGAAAGCAAGATTTTGTGACATTGAAGGCTATGGAGATATGAAAGTTGTGGTGAATGTGGAGAACCTGCAAACGTCCTGAATCTAAGCAATTGCTTCAAACTGAGAATTTGTTACGTACAGAGAACTAAGATTGCTGACAAAGAGTGAAATTGATAAATTATTGTTTCAGATGAATGAGGAGTAGCTGGAAATGAGGAGATAGTAGAAGTTGTTCCAAATATTTAGATAGGAAATGCACATTAATAGAGATAGCGAGATTAATTAAATGGATCATCTTGAACATTGAGAGAAGCTACTAAAAGCAAAATTCATGATAATTGGAGAATTTGCTAATATCGGAACAAAGAAATATCTGCAGTTTGAGAATATACAAGACATTGAGCATTCGATTGATTTTGATACTTTGCAAGGTACAGAGAGCCAGCTTTTCAGAATTTGCAGGATAAGGCAAAAATTGAAGAAGCGATCAATGCGGAGAAGCTGCAAGATTGCTAAGTAGTACATATTGCTGAGAATTGAGAATGTGACAGATACAGGGAACTAAATTTGCTGGTAAATATAGAACGCCAGGAATTGAAGTCTGAGATTAATGGGGAATTGTTAGAAATGTGGATATGCTTAGAAATATAGATATTAATGCTGCTGGAGAGCTGAAATAGCAGTGATGGACAAAATGATGGAAGTTGAGAAAGCTGTGCATTGGGCGAAAGAACAGATGCTTCAAGTAGCAAAATTCATGGAAATGGAAGATTCTCCTAAGCTGGGAACTAAGATGTATCTACAGACAGAGAAAATGCCAGAAGTTGATCAATTGCAGGAAAGAGAGAGAAACTGTAGAGGTGTTGATTGATATTTATTGTAAGAAACTGACAACTTGCTGGATAGCAATAAACTGATTTGTTGAAAAAGAGAAATGGAGTAGTTGAACGCTGTTTAGAACAATGAAGATTTGGAAATGTGTGGAGTTTTAGAAATTGAGATATTAATATCGATTAGCTGTAGAAATTATTGAAGGTGCAGAATTTGATTGAAACCAGAAATCTCTGTAGTCAGTGGAAGAGCGGATGATAAAATAAGCTAACTTCATGGAATTTGCGACTTTACAAATATTGAGATTGAGCTATATCTGCAGATATCGATAGTAATTCAAATTGCACAATTGCTAGAATCTGACATTGTGATAGAGAAGGAAAGCAAGATTTCATGACATTGACGTATATGTAGATATAGAAGTTTTTGTGAATGTGGAGACTCTGCAAACGTCCTGAATCTAACCAATTGCTTCAAACTGAGAATTTGTTACGTACAGAGATCTAAGTTTGCTGACAAAGAGTGAAATAAATAAATTATTGGTTCAGATGAATGAGGAGTAGCTGCAAATGTGGAGATAGTAGAAGTAGTTCCAAATATTTAGATAGGAAATGCACATTAATAGAGATAGCGAGATTAATTAAATGGATCATCTTGAACATTGAGAGAAGCTACTAAAAGCAAAATTCATGATAATTGGAGAATATGCTAAGATGGGAACAAAGAAATATCTGCAGTTTGAGAATATACAAGACATTGAGCATTCGATTGAATTTGATATTTTGCAAGATACAGAGAGCCAGCTTTTCAGAATTTGCAGGATATGGCAAAAATTGAAGAAGCGTTCAATGCGGAGAAGCTGCAAGATTGCTAAGTAGTACATATTGCTGAGAATTGAGAATGTGACAGATACAGGGAACTAAATTTGCTGGTAAATATAGAACACCAGGAATTGAAGTCTGAGATTAATGGGGAATTGTTAGAAATGTGGATATGCTTAGAAATATAGATATTAATGCTGCTGGAGAGCTGAAATAGCAGTGATGGACAAAATGATGGAAGTTGAGAAAGCTGTGCATTGGGCGAAAGAACAGATGCTTCAAGTAGCAAAATTCATGGAAATGGAAGATTCTCCTAAGCTGGGAACTAAGATGTATCTACAGACAGAGAAAATGCCAGAAGTTGATCAACTGCAGGAAAGAGAGAGAAACTGTAGAGGTGTTGATTGATATTTATTGTAAGAAACTGAGCACTTGCTGGATAGCAATAAACTGATTTGTTGAAAAAGAGAAATGGAGTAGTTGAACGCTGTTTAGAACAATGAAGATTTGGAAATGTGTGGAGTTTTAGAAATTGAGATATTAATATCGATTAGCTGTAGAAATTATTGAAGGTGCAGAATTTGATTGAAACCAGAAATCTCTGCAGTCAGTGGAAGAGCGGATGATAAAATTAGCTAACTTCATGGAATTGGCGACTTTACAGATATTGAGATTGAGATATATCTGCAGATATCGATAGTACTTCAAATTGCACAATTGCTAGAAAATGCCATTGTGATAGAGAAGGAAAGCAAGATTTTGTGACATTGAAGGCTATGGAGATATGAAAGTTGTGGTGAATGTGGAGAACCTGCAAACGTCCTGAATCTAAGCAATTGCTTCAAACTGAGAATTTGTTACGTACAGAGAACTAAGATTGCTGACAAAGAGTGAAATTGATAAATTATTGTTTCAGATGAATGAGGAGTAGCTGGAAATGAGGAGATAGTAGAAGTTGTTCCAAATATTTAGATAGGAAATGCACATTAATAGAGATAGCGAGATTAATTAAATGGATCATCTTGAACATTGAGAGAAGCTACTAAAAGCAAAATTCATGATAATTGGAGAATTTGCTAATATGGGAACAAAGAAATATCTGCAGTTTGAGAATATACAAGACATTGAGCATTCGATTGATTTTGATATTTTGCAAGATACAGAGAGCCAGCTTTTCAGAATTTGCAGGATATGGCAAAAATTGAAGAAGCGTTCAATGCGGAGAAGCTGCAAGATTGCTAAGTAGTACATATTGCTGAGAATTGAGAATGTGACAGATACAGGGAACTAAATTTGCTGGTAAATATAGAACACCAGGAATTGAAGTCTGAGATTAATGGGGAATTGTTAGAAATGTGGATATGCTTAGAAATATAGATATTAATGCTGCTGGAGAGCTGAAATAGCAGTGATGGACAAAATGATGGAAGTTGAGAAAGCTGTGCATTGGGCGAAAGAACAGATGCTTCAAGTAGCAAAATTCATGGAAATGGAAGATTCTCCTAAGCTGGGAACTAAGATGTATCTACAGACAGAGAAAATGCCAGAAGTTGATCAACTGCAGGAAAGAGAGAGAAACTGTAGAGGTGTTGATTGATATTTATTGTAAGAAACTGAGCACTTGCTGGATAGCAATAAACTGATTTGTTGAAAAAGAGAAATGGAATAGTTGAACGCTGTTTAGAACAATGAAGATTTGGAAATGTGTGGAGTTTTAGAAATTGAGATATTAATATCGATTAGCTGTAGAAATTATTGAAGGTGCAGAATTTGATTGAAACCAGAAATCTCTGCAGTCAGTGGAAGAGCGGATGATAAAATTAGCTAACTTCATGGAATTGGCGACTTTACAGATATTGAGATTGAGATATATCTGCAGATATCGATAGTACTTCAAATTGCACAATTGCTAGAATCTGACATTGTGATAGAGAAGGAAAGCAAGATTTCATGACATTGAAGTATATGGAGGTATGGAAGTTGTGGTGAATGTGGAGAACCGGCAAACGTCCTGAATCTAACCAATTGCTTCAAACTGAGAATTCGTTACGTAAAGAGATCTAAGTTTGCAGACAAAGATTGAAAAAAATAAATTATTGGTTCAGATGAATGAGGATAGCTGGAAATGAGGAGATAGTAGAAGTTATTCCAAATATTTAGATAGGAAATGCACATTAATGGAGATAGCGAGATTAATTAAATGGATCATCTTGAACATTGAGAGAAGCTACTAAAAGCAAAATTCATGATAATTGGAGAATATGCTAAGATGGGAACAAAGAAATATCTGCAGTTTGAGAATATACAAGACATTGAGCATTCGATTCATTTTGATATTTTGCAAGATACAGAGAGCCAGCTTTTCAGAATTTGCAGGATATGGCAAAAATTGAAGAAGCGTTCAATGCGGAGAAGCTGCAAGATTGCTAAGTAGTACATATTGCTGAGAATTGAGAATGTGACAGATACAGGGAACTAAATTTGCTGGTAAATATAGAACACCAGGAATTGAAGTCTGAGATTAATGGGGAATTGTTAGAAATGTGGATATGCTTAGAAATATAGATATTAATGCTGCTGGAGAGCTGAAATAGCAGTGATGGACAAAATGATGGAAGTTGAGAAAGCTGTGCATTGGGCGAAAGAACAGATGCTTCAAGTAGCAAAATTCATGGAAATGGAAGATTCTCGTAAGCTGGGAACTAAGATGTATCTACAGACAGAGAAAATGCCAGAAGTTGATCAACTGCAGGAAAGAGAGAGAAACTGTAGAGGTGTTGATTGATATTTATTGTAAGAAACTGAGCACTTGCTGGATAGCAATAAACTGATTTGTTGAAAAAGAGAAATGGAGTAGTTGAACGCTGTTTAGAACAATGAAGATTTGGAAATGTGTGGAGTTTTAGAAATTGAGATATTAATATCGATTAGCTGTAGAAATTATTGAAGGTGCAGAATTTGATTGAAACCAGAAATCTCTGCAGTCAGTGGAAGAGCGGATGATAAAATTAGCTAACTTCATGGAATTGGCGACTTTACAGATATTGAGATTGAGATATATCTGCAGATATCGATAGTACTTCAAATTGCACAATTGCTAGAAAATGCCATTGTGATAGAGAAGGAAAGCAAGATTTTGTGACATTGAAGGCTATGGAGATATGAAAGTTGTGGTGAATGTGGAGAACCTGCAAACGTCCTGAATCTAAGCAATTGCTTCAAACTGAGAATTTGTTACGTACAGAGAACTAAGATTGCTGACAAAGAGTGAAATTGATAAATTATTGTTTCAGATGAATGAGGAGTAGCTGGAAATGAGGAGATAGTAGAAGTTGTTCCAAATATTTAGATAGGAAATGCACATTAATAGAGATAGCGAGATTAATTAAATGGATCATCTTGAACATTGAGAGAAGCTACTAAAAGCAAAATTCATGATAATTGGAGAATATGCTAAGATGGGAACAAAAAATATCTGCAGTTTGAGAATATACAAGACATTGAGCATTCGATTGATTTTGATATTTTGCAAGATACAGAGAGCCAGCTTTTCAGAATTTGCAGGATATGGCAAAAATTGAAGAAGCGTTCAATGCGGAGAAGCTGCAAGATTGCTAAGTAGTACATATTGCTGAGAATTGAGAATGTGACAGATACAGGGAACTAAATTTGCTGGTAAATATAGAACACCAGGAATTGAAGTCTGAGATTAATGGGGAATTGTTAGAAATGTGGATATGCTTAGAAATATAGATATTAATGCTGCTGGAGAGCTGAAATAGCAGTGATGGACAAAATGATGGAAGTTGAGAAAGCTGTGCATTGGGCGAAAGAACAGATGCTTCAAGTAGCAAAATTCATGGAAATGGAAGATTCTCCTAAGCTGGGAACTAAGATGTATCTACAGACAGAGAAAATGCCAGAAGTTGATCAACTGCAGGAAAGAGAGAGAAACTGTAGAGGTGTTGATTGATATTTATTGTAAGAAACTGAGCACTTGCTGGATAGCAATAAACTGATTTGTTGAAAAAGAGAAATGGAATAGTTGAACGCTGTTTAGAACAATGAAGATTTGGAAATGTGTGGAGTTTTAGAAATTGAGATATTAATATCGATTAGCTGTAGAAATTATTGAAGGTGCAGAATTTGATTGAAACCAGAAATCTCTGCAGTCAGTGGAAGAGCGGATGATAAAATTAGCTAACTTCATGGAATTGGCGACTTTACAGATATTGAGATTGAGATATATCTGCAGATATCGATAGTACTTCAAATTGCACAATTGCTAGAATCTGACATTGTGATAGAGAAGGAAAGCAAGATTTCATGACATTGAAGTATATGGAGGTATGGAAGTTGTGGTGAATGTGGAGAACCGGCAAACGTCCTGAATCTAACCAATTGCTTCAAACTGAGAATTCGTTACGTAAAGAGATCTAAGTTTGCAGACAAAGATTGAAAAAAATAAATTATTGGTTCAGATGAATGAGGATAGCTGGAAATGAGGAGATAGTAGAAGTTATTCCAAATATTTAGATAGGAAATGCACATTAATGGAGATAGCGAGATTAATTAAATGGATCATCTTGAACATTGAGAGAAGCTACTAAAAGCAAAATTCATGATAATTGGAGAATATGCTAAGATGGGAACAAAGAAATATCTGCAGTTTGAGAATATACAAGACATTGAGCATTCGATTCATTTTGATATTTTGCAAGATACAGAGAGCCAGCTTTTCAGAATTTGCAGGATATGGCAAAAATTGAAGAAGCGTTCAATGCGGAGAAGCTGCAAGATTGCTAAGTAGTACATATTGCTGAGAATTGAGAATGTGACAGATACAGGGAACTAAATTTGCTGGTAAATATAGAACACCAGGAATTGAAGTCTGAGATTAATGGGGAATTGTTAGAAATGTGGATATGCTTAGAAATATAGATATTAATGCTGCTGGAGAGCTGAAATAGCAGTGATGGACAAAATGATGGAAGTTGAGAAAGCTGTGCATTGGGCGAAAGAACAGATGCTTCAAGTAGCAAAATTCATGGAAATGGAAGATTCTCGTAAGCTGGGAACTAAGATGTATCTACAGACAGAGAAAATGCCAGAAGTTGATCAACTGCAGGAAAGAGAGAGAAACTGTAGAGGTGTTGATTGATATTTATTGTAAGAAACTGAGCACTTGCTGGATAGCAATAAACTGATTTGTTGAAAAAGAGAAATGGAGTAGTTGAACGCTGTTTAGAACAATGAAGATTTGGAAATGTGTGGAGTTTTAGAAATTGAGATATTAATATCGATTAGCTGTAGAAATTATTGAAGGTGCAGAATTTGATTGAAACCAGAAATCTCTGCAGTCAGTGGAAGAGCGGATGATAAAATTAGCTAACTTCATGGAATTGGCGACTTTACAGATATTGAGATTGAGATATATCTGCAGATATCGATAGTACTTCAAATTGCACAATTGCTAGAAAATGCCATTGTGATAGAGAAGGAAAGCAAGATTTTGTGACATTGAAGGCTATGGAGATATGAAAGTTGTGGTGAATGTGGAGAACCTGCAAACGTCCTGAATCTAAGCAATTGCTTCAAACTGAGAATTTGTTACGTACAGAGAACTAAGATTGCTGACAAAGAGTGAAATTGATAAATTATTGTTTCAGATGAATGAGGAGTAGCTGGAAATGAGGAGATAGTAGAAGTTGTTCCAAATATTTAGATAGGAAATGCACATTAATAGAGATAGCGAGATTAATTAAATGGATCATCTTGAACATTGAGAGAAGCTACTAAAAGCAAAATTCATGATAATTGGAGAATATGCTAAGATGGGAACAAAAAAATATCTGCAGTTTGAGAATATACAAGACATTGAGCATTCGATTGATTTTGATATTTTGCAAGATACAGAGAGCCAGCTTTTCAGAATTTGCAGGATATGGCAAAAATTGAAGAAGCGTTCAATGCGGAGAAGCTGCAAGATTGCTAAGTAGTACATATTGCTGAGAATTGAGAATGTGACAGATACAGGGAACTAAATTTGCTGGTAAATATAGAACACCAGGAATTGAAGTCTGAGATTAATGGGGAATTGTTAGAAATGTGGATATGCTTAGAAATATAGATATTAATGCTGCTGGAGAGCTGAAATAGCAGTGATGGACAAAATGATGGAAGTTGAGAAAGCTGTGCATTGGGCGAAAGAACAGATGCTTCAAGTAGCAAAATTCATGGAAATGGAAGATTCTCCTAAGCTGGGAACTAAGATGTATCTACAGACAGAGAAAATGCCAGAAGTTGATCAACTGCAGGAAAGAGAGAGAAACTGTAGAGGTGTTGATTGATATTTATTGTAAGAAACTGAGCACTTGCTGGATAGCAATAAACTGATTTGTTGAAAAAGAGAAATGGAATAGTTGAACGCTGTTTAGAACAATGAAGATTTGGAAATGTGTGGAGTTTTAGAAATTGAGATATTAATATCGATTAGCTGTAGAAATTATTGAAGGTGCAGAATTTGATTGAAACCAGAAATCTCTGCAGTCAGTGGAAGAGCGGATGATAAAATTAGCTAACTTCATGGAATTGGCGACTTTACAGATATTGAGATTGAGATATATCTGCAGATATCGATAGTACTTCAAATTGCACAATTGCTAGAAAATGCCATTGTGATAGAGAAGGAAAGCAAGATTTTGTGACATTGAAGGCTATGGAGATATGAAAGTTGTGGTGAATGTGGAGAACCTGCAAACGTCCTGAATCTAATCAATTGCTTCAAACTGAGAATTTGTTACGTACAGAGAACTAAGATTGCTGACAAAGAGTGAAATTGATAAATTATTGTTTCAGATGAATGAGGAGTAGCTGGAAATGAGGAGATAGTAGAAGGTGTTCCAAATATTTAGATAGGAAATGCACATTAATAGAGATAGCGAGATTAATTAAATGGATCATCTTGAACATTGAGAGAAGCTACTAAAAGCAAAATTCATGATAATTGGAGAATTTGCTAATATCGGAACAAAGAAATATCTGCAGTTTGAGAATATACAAGACATTGAGCATTCGATTGATTTTGATACTTTGCAAGGTACAGCTTTTCAGAATTTGCAGGATATGGCAAAAATTGAAGAAGCGTTCAATGCGGAGAAGCTGCAAGATTGCTAAGTAGTACATATTGCTGAGAATTGAGAATGTGACAGATACAGGGAACTAAATTTGCTGGTAAATATAGAACACCAGGAATTGAAGTCTGAGATTAATGGGGAATTGTTAGAAATGTGGATATGCTTAGAAATATAGATATTAATGCTGCTGGAGAGCTGAAATAGCAGTGATGGACAAAATGATGGAAGTTGAGAAAGCTGTGCATTGGGCGAAAGAACAGATGCTTCAAGTAGCAAAATTCATGGAAATGGAAGATTCTCGTAAGCTGGGAACTAAGATGTATCTACAGACAGAGAAAATGCCAGAAGTTGATCAACTGCAGGAAAGAGAGAGAAACTGTAGAGGTGTTGATTGATATTTATTGTAAGAAACTGAGCACTTGCTGGATAGCAATAAACTGATTTGTTGAAAAAGAGAAATGGAGTAGTTGAACGCTGTTTAGAACAATGAAGATTTGGAAATGTGTGGAGTTTTAGAAATTGAGATATTAATATCGATTAGCTGTAGAAATTATTGAAGGTGCAGAATTTGATTGAAACCAGAAATCTCTGCAGTCAGTGGAAGAGCGGATGATAAAATTAGCTAACTTCATGGAATTGGCGACTTTACAGATATTGAGATTGAGATATATCTGCAGATATCGATAGTACTTCAAATTGCACAATTGCTAGAAAATGCCATTGTGATAGAGAAGGAAAGCAAGATTTTGTGACATTGAAGGCTATGGAGATATGAAAGTTGTGGTGAATGTGGAGAACCTGCAAACGTCCTGAATCTAAGCAATTGCTTCAAACTGAGAATTTGTTACGTACAGAGAACTAAGATTGCTGACAAAGAGTGAAATTGATAAATTATTGTTTCAGATGAATGAGGAGTAGCTGGAAATGAGGAGATAGTAGAAGTTGTTCCAAATATTTAGATAGGAAATGCACATTAATAGAGATAGCGAAATTAATTAAATGGATCATCTTGAACATTGAGAGAAGCTACTAAAAGCAAAATTCATGATAATTGGAGAATATGCTAAGATGGGAACAAAGAAATATCTGCAGTTTGAGAATATACAAGACATTGAGCATTCGATTGATTTTGATATTTTGCAAGATACAGAGAGCCAGCTTTTCAGAATTTGCAGGATATGGCAAAAATTGAAGAAGCGTTCAATGCGGAGAAGCTGCAAGATTGCTAAGTAGTACATATTGCTGAGAATTGAGAATGTGACAGATACAGGGAACTAAATTTGCTGGTAAATATAGAACACCAGGAATTGAAGTCTGAGATTAATGGGGAATTGTTAGAAATGTGGATATGCTTAGAAATATAGATATTAATGCTGCTGGAGAGCTGAAATAGCAGTGATGGACAAAATGATGGAAGTTGAGAAAGCTGTGCATTGGGCGAAAGAACAGATGCTTCAAGTAGCAAAATTCATGGAAATGGAAGATTCTCCTAAGCTGGGAACTAAGATGTATCTACAGACAGAGAAAATGCCAGAAGTTGATCAACTGCAGGAAAGAGAGAGAAACTGTAGAGGTGTTGATTGATATTTATTGTAAGAAACTGAGCACTTGCTGGATAGCAATAAACTGATTTGTTGAAAAAGAGAAATGGAATAGTTGAACGCTGTTTAGAACAATGAAGATTTGGAAATGTGTGGAGTTTTAGAAATTGAGATATTAATATCGATTAGCTGTAGAAATTATTGAAGGTGCAGAATTTGATTGAAACCAGAAATCTCTGCAGTCAGTGGAAGAGCGGATGATAAAATTAGCTAACTTCATGGAATTGGCGACTTTACAGATATTGAGATTGAGATATATCTGCAGATATCGATAGTACTTCAAATTGCACAATTGCTAGAAAATGCCATTGTGATAGAGAAGGAAAGCAAGATTTTGTGACATTGAAGGCTATGGAGATATGAAAGTTGTGGTGAATGTGGAGAACCTGCAAACGTCCTGAATCTAAGCAATTGCTTCAAACTGAGAATTTGTTACGTACAGAGAACTAAGATTGCTGACAAAGAGTGAAATTGATAAATTATTGTTTCAATGAATGAGGAGTAGCTGGAAATGAGGAGATAGTAGAAGTTGTTCCAAATATTTAGATAGGAAATGCACATTAATAGAGATAGCGAGATTAATTAAATGGATCATCTTGAACATTGAGAGAAGCTACTAAAAGCAAAATTCATGATAATTGGAGAATTTGCTAATATCGGAACAAAGAAATATCTGCAGTTTGAGAATATACAAGACATTGAGCATTCGATTGATTTTGATACTTTGCAAGGTACAGCTTTTCAGAATTTGCAGGATATGGCAAAAATTGAAGAAGCGTTCAATGCGGAGAAGCTGCAAGATTGCTAAGTAGTACATATTGCTGAGAATTGAGAATGTGACAGATACAGGGAACTAAATTTGCTGGTAAATATAGAACACCAGGAATTGAAGTCTGAGATTAATGGGGAATTGTTAGAAATGTGGATATGCTTAGAAATATAGATATTAATGCTGCTGGAGAGCTGAAATAGCAGTGATGGACAAAATGATGGAAGTTGAGAAAGCTGTGCATTGGGCGAAAGAACAGATGCTTCAAGTAGCAAAATTCATGGAAATGGAAGATTCTCCTAAGCTGGGAACTAAGATGTATCTACAGACAGAGAAAATGCCAGAAGTTGATCAACTGCAGGAAAGAGAGAGAAACTGTAGAGGTGTTGATTGATATTTATTGTAAGAAACTGAGCACTTGCTGGATAGCAATAAACTGATTTGTTGAAAAAGAGAAATGGAGTAGTTGAACGCTGTTTAGAACAATGAAGATTTGGAAATGTGTGGAGTTTTAGAAATTGAGATATTAATATCGATTAGCTGTAGAAATTATTGAAGGTGCAGAATTTGATTGAAACCAGAAATCTCTGCAGTCAGTGGAAGAGCGGATGATAAAATTAGCTAACTTCATGGAATTGGCGACTTTACAGATATTGAGATTGAGATATATCTGCAGATATCGATAGTACTTCAAATTGCACAATTGCTAGAAAATGCCATTGTGATAGAGAAGGAAAGCAAGATTTTGTGACATTGAAGGCTATGGAGATATGAAAGTTGTGGTGAATGTGGAGAACCTGCAAACGTCCTGAATCTAAGCAATTGCTTCAAACTGAGAATTTGTTACGTACAGAGAACTAAGATTGCTGACAAAGAGTGAAATTGATAAATTATTGTTTCAGATGAATGAGGAGTAGCTGGAAATGAGGAGATAGTAGAAGTTGTTCCAAATATTTAGATAGGAAATGCACATTAATAGAGATAGCGAGATTAATTAAATGGATCATCTTGAACATTGAGAGAAGCTACTAAAAGCAAAATTCATGATAATTGGAGAATATGCTAAGATGGGAACAAAAAAATATCTGCAGTTTGAGAATATACAAGACATTGAGCATTCGATTGATTTTGATATTTTGCAAGATACAGAGAGCCAGCTTTTCAGAATTTGCAGGATATGGCAATAATTGAAGAAGCGTTCAATGCGGAGAAGCTGCAAGATTGCTAAGTAGTACATATTGCTGAAAATTGAGAATGTGACAGATACAGGGAACTAAATTTGCTGGTAAATATAGAACACCAGGAATTGAAGTCTGAGATTAATGGGGAATTGTTAGAAATGTGGATATGCTTAGAAATATAGATATTAATGCTGCTGGAGAGCTGAAATAGCAGTGATGGACAAAATGATGGAAGTTGAGAAAGCTGTGCATTGGGCGAAAGAACAGATGCTTCAAGTAGCAAAATTCATGGAAATGGAAGATTCTCCTAAGCTGGGAACTAAGATGTATCTACAGACAGAGAAAATGCCAGAAGTTGATCAACTGCAGGAAAGAGAGAGAAACTGTAGAGGTGTTGATTCATATTTATTGTAAGAAACTGCGCACTTGCTGGATAGCAATAAACTGATTTGTTGAAAAAGAGAAATGGAATAGTTGAACGCTGTTTAGAACAATGAAGATTTGGAAATGTGTGGAGTTTTAGAAATTGAGATATTAATATCGATTAGCTGTAGAAATTATTGAAGGTGCAGAATTTGATTGAAACCAGAAATCGCTGCAGTCAGTGGAAGAGATGATAAAATAAGCTAACTTCATGGAATTGGCGACTTTACAGATATTGAGATTGAGATATATCTGCAGATATCGATAGTACTTCAAATTGCACAATTGCTAGAATCTGACATTGTGATAGAGAAGGAAAGCAAGATTTCATGACATTGAAGTATATGGAGATATGGAAGTTGTGGTGAATGTGGAGAACCGGCAAACGTCCTGAATCTAACCAATTGCTTCAAACTGAGAATTCGTTACGTAAAGAGATCTAAGTTTGCAGACAAAGATTGAAAAAAATAAATTATTGTTTCAGATGAATGAGGATAGCTGGAAATGAGGAGATAGTAGAAGTTATTCCAAATATTTAGATAGGAAATGCACATTAATGGAGATAGCGAGATTAATTAAATGGATCATCTTGAACATTGAGAGAAGCTACTAAAACCAAAATTCATGATAATTGGAGAATTTGCTAATGTGGGAACAAAGAAATATCTGCAGTTAGGGAATATAGAAGACATTGAGCAATCGATTGATTTTGGAAATGTGTGGAATTTTAGAAATTGAGATATTAATATCGATTTGCTGTAGAAATTTTTGAAGGTGCAGAATTTGATTGAAACCAGAAATCTCTGCAGTCAGTGGAAGAGCGGATGATAAAATTAGCTAACTTCATGGAATTGGCGACTTTACAGATATTGAGATTGAGATATATCTGCAGATATCGATAGTACTTCAAATTGCACAATTGCTAGAAAATGCCATTGTGATAGAGAAGGAAAGCAAGATTTTGTGACATTGAAGGCTATGGAGATATGAAAGTTGTGGTGAATGTGGAGAACCTGCAAACGTCCTGAATCTAAGCAATTGCTTCAAACTGAGAATTTGTTACGTACAGAGAACTAAGATTGCTGACAAAGAGTGAAATTGATAAATTATTGTTTCAGATGAATGAGGAGTAGCTGGAAATGAGGAGATAGTAGAAGTTGTTCCAAATATTTAGATAGGAAATGCACATTAATAGAGATAGCAAGATTAATTAAATGGATCATCTTGAACATTGAGAGAAGCTACTAAAAGCAAAATTCATGATAATTGGAGAATTTGCTAAGATGGGAACAAAGAAATATCTGCAGTTTGAGAATATACAAGACATTGAGCATTCGATTGATTTTGATATTTTGCAAGATACAGAGAGCCAGCTTTCAGAATTTGCAGGATATGGCAAAAATTGAAGAAGCGTTCAATGCGGAGAAGCTGCAAGATTGCTAAGTAGTAGATATTGCTGAGAATTGAGAATGTGACAGATACAGGGAACTAAATTTGCTGGTAAATATAGAACACCAGGAATTGAAGTCTGAGATTAATGGGGAATTGTTAGAAATGTGGATATGCTTAGAAATATAGATATTAATGCTGCTGGAGAGCTGAAATAGCAGTGATGGACAAAATGATGGAAGTTGAGAAAGCTGTGCATTGGGCGAAAGAACAGATGCTTCAAGTAGCAAAATTCATGGAAATGGAAGATTCTCTTAAGCTGGGAACTAAGATGTATCTACAGACAGAGAAAATGCCAGAAGTTGATCAACTGCAGGAAAGAGAGAGAAACTGTAGAGGTGTTGATTGATATTTATTGTAAGAAACTGAGCACTTGCTGGATAGCAATAAACTGATTTGTTGAAAAAGAGAAATGGAGTAGTTGAACGCTGTTTAGAACAATGAAGATTTGGAAATGTGTGGAGTTTTAGAAATTGAGATATTAATATCGATTAGCTGTAGAAATTATTGAAGGTGCAGAATTTGATTGAAACCAGAAATCTCTGCAGTCAGTGGAAGAGCGGATGATAAAATTAGCTAACTTCATGGAATTGGCGACTTTACAGATATTGAGATTGAGATATATCTGCAGATATCGATAGTACTTCAAATTGCACAATTGCTAGAAAATGCCATTGTGATAGAGAAGGAAAGCAAGATTTTGTGACATTGAAGGCTATGGAGATATGAAAGTTGTGGTGAATGTGGAGAACCTGCAAACGTCCTGAATCTAAGCAATTGCTTCAAACTGAGAATTTGTTACGTACAGAGAACTAAGATTGCTGACAAAGAGTGAAATTGATAAATTATTGTTTCAGATGAATGAGGAGTAGCTGGAAATGAGGAGATAGTAGAAGTTGTTCCAAATATTTAGATAGGAAATGCACATTAATAGAGATAGCGAGATTAATTAAATGGATCATCTTGAACATTGAGAGAAGCTACTAAAAGCAAAATTCATGATAATTGGAGAATTTGCTAATATCGGAACAAAGAAATATCTGCAGTTTGAGAATATACAAGACATTGAGCATTCGATTGATTTTGATACTTTGCAAGGTACAGAGAGCCAGCTTTTCAGAATTTGCAGGATATGGCAAAAATTGAAGAAGCGTTCAATGCGGAGAAGCTGCAAGATTGCTAAGTAGTACATATTGCTGAGAATTGAGAATGTGACAGATACAGGGAACTAAATTTGCTGGTAAATATAGAACACCAGGAATTGAAGTCTGAGATTAATGGGGAATTGTTAGAAATGTGGATATGCTTAGAAATATAGATATTAATGCTGCTGGAGAGCTGAAATAGCAGGGATGGACAAAATGATGGAAGTTGAGAAAGCTGTGCATGGGGCGAAAGAACAGATGCTTCAAGTAGCAAAATTCATGGAAATGGAAGATTCTCCTAAGCTGGGAACTAAGATGTATCTACAGACAGAGAAAATGCCAGAAGTTGATCAACTGCAGGAAAGAGAGAGAAACTGTAGAGGTGTTGATTGATATTTATTGTAAGAAACTGAGCACTTGCTGGGTAGCAATAAACTGATTTGTTGAAAAAGAGAAATGGAATAGTTGAACGCTGTTTAGAACAATGAAGATTTGGAAATGTGTGGAGTTTTAGAAATTGAGATATTAATATCGATTAGCTGTAGAAATTATTGAAGATGCAGAATTTGATTGAAACCAGAAATCGCTGCAGTCAGTGGAAGAGATGATAAAATAAGCTAACTTCATGGAATTGGCGACTTTACAAATATTGAGATTGAGATATATCTGCAGATATCGATATTACTTCAAATTGCACAATTGCTAGAATCTGACATTGTGATAGAGAAGGAAAGCAAGATTTCATGACATTGAAGTATATGGAGATATGGAAGTTGTGGTGAATGTGGAGAACCGGCAAACGTCCTGAATCTAACCAATTGCTTCAAACTGAGAATTCGTTACGTAAATAGATCTAAGTTTGCAGACAAAGATTGAAAAAAATAAATTATTGGTTCAGATGAATGAGGATAGCTGGAAATGAGGAGATAGTAGAAGTTATTCCAAATATTTAGATAGGAAATGCACATTAATGGAGATAGCGAGATTAATTAAATGGATCATCTTGAACATTGAGAGAAGCTACTAAAAGCAAAATTCATGATAATTGGAGAATTTGCTAATGTGGGAACAAAGAAATATCTGCAGTTAGGGAATATAGAAGACATTGAGCAATGGATTGATTTTGGAAATGTGTGGAATTTTAGAATTGAGATATTAATATCGATTTGCTGTAGAAATTATTGAAGGTGCAGAATTTGATTGAAACCAGAAATCTCTGCAGTCATTGGAAGTGCGGATGATAATATTAGCTAACTTCATGGAATTGGCGACTTTACAGATATTGAGATTGAGATATATCTGCAGATATCGATAGTACTTCAAATTGCACAATTGCTAGAAAATGCCATTGTGATAGAGAAGGAAAGCAAGATTTTGTGACATTGAAGGCTATGGAGATATGAAAGTTGTGGTGAATGTGGAGAACCTGCAAACGTCCTGAATCTAAGCAATTGCTTCAAACTGAGAATTTGTTACGTACAGAGAACTAAGATTGCTGACAAAGAGTGAAATTGATAAATTATTGTTTCAGATGAATGAGGAGTAGCTGGAAATGAGGAGATAGTAGAAGTTGTTCCAAATATTTAGATAGGAAATGCACATTAATAGAGATAGCAAGATTAATTAAATGGATCATCTTGAACATTGAGAGAAGCTACTAAAAGCAAAATTCATGACAATTGGAGAATTTGCTAAGATGGGAACAAAGAAATATCTGCAGTTTGAGAATATACAAGACATTGAGCATTCGATTGATTTTGATATTTTGCAAGATACAGAGAGCCAGCTTTTCAGAATTTGCAGGATATGGCAAAAATTGAAGAAGCGTTCAATGCGGAGAAGCTGCAAGATTGCTAAGTAGTAGATATTGCTGAGAATTGAGAATGTGACAGATACAGGGAACTAAATTTGCTGGTAAATATAGAACACCAGGAATTGAAGTCTGAGATTAATGGGGAATTGTTAGAAATGTGGATATGCTTAGAAATATAGATATTAATGCTGCTGGAGAGCTGAAATAGCAGTGATGGACAAAATGATGGAAGTTGAGAAAGCTGTGCATTGGGCGAAAGAACAGATGCTTCAAGTAGCAAAATTCATGGAAATGGAAGATTCTCTTAAGCTGGGAACTAAGATGTATCTACAGACAGAGAAAATGCCAGAAGTTGATCAACTGCAGGAAAGAGAGAGAAACTGTAGAGGTGTTGATTGATATTTATTGTAAGAAACTGAGCACTTGCTGGATAGCAATAAACTGATTTGTTGAAAAAGAGAAATGGAGTAGTTGAACGCTGTTTAGAACAATGAAGATTTGGAAATGTGTGGAGTTTTAGAAATTGAGATATTAATATCGATTAGCTGTAGAAATTATTGAAGGTGCAGAATTTGATTGAAACCAGAAATCTCTGCAGTCAGTGGAAGAGCGGATGATAAAATTAGCTAACTTCATGGAATTGGCGACTTTACAGATATTGAGATTGAGATATATCTGCAGATATCGATAGTACTTCAAATTGCACAATTGCTAGAAAATGCCATTGTGATAGAGAAGGAAAGCAAGATTTTGTGACATTGAAGGCTATGGAGATATGAAAGTTGTGGTGAATGTGGAGAACCTGCAAACGTCCTGAATCTAAGCAATTGCGTCAAACTGAGAATTTGTTACGTACAGAGAACTAAGATTGCTGACAAAGAGTGAAATTGATAAATTATTGTTTCAGATGAATGAGGAGTAGCTGGAAATGAGGAGATAGTAGAAGTTGTTCCAAATATTTAGATAGGAAATGCACATTAATAGAGATAGCAAGATTAATTAAATGGATCATCTTGAACATTGAGAGAAGCTACTAAAAGCAAAATTCATGATAATTGGAGAATTTGCTAAGATGGGAACAAAGAAATATCTGCAGTTTGAGAATATACAAGACATTGAGCATTCGATTGATTTTGATATTTTGCAAGATACAGAGAGCCAGCTTTTCAGAATTTGCAGGATATGGCAAAAATTGAAGAAGCGTTCAATGCGGAGAAGCTGCAAGATTGCTAAGTAGTAGATATTGCTGAGAATTGAGAATGTGACAGATACAGGGAACTAAATTTGCTGGTAAATATAGAACACCAGGAATTGAAGTCTGAGATTAATGGGGAATTGTTAGAAATGTGGATATGCTTAGAAATATAGATATTAATGCTGCTGGAGAGCTGAAATAGCAGTGATGGACAAAATGATGGAAGTTGAGAAAGCTGTGCATTGGGCGAAAGAACAGATGCTTCAAGTAGCAAAATTCATGGAAATGGAAGATTCTCTTAAGCTGGGAACTAAGATGTATCTACAGACAGAGAAAATGCCAGAAGTTGATCAACTGCAGGAAAGAGAGAGAAACTGTAGAGGTGTTGATTGATATTTATTGTAAGAAACTGAGCACTTGCTGGATAGCAATAAACTGATTTGTTGAAAAAGAGAAATGGAGTAGTTGAACGCTGTTTAGAACAATGAAGATTTGGAAATGTGTGGAGTTTTAGAAATTGAGATATTAATATCGATTAGCTGTAGAAATTATTGAAGGTGCAGAATTTGATTGAAACCAGAAATCTCTGCAGTCAGTGGAAGAGCGGATGATAAAATTAGCTAACTTCATGGAATTGGCGACTTTACAGATATTGAGATTGAGATATATCTGCAGATATCGATAGTACTTCAAATTGCACAATTGCTAGAAAATGCCATTGTGATAGAGAAGGAAAGCAAGATTTTGTGACATTGAAGGCTATGGAGATATGAAAGTTGTGGTGAATGTGGAGAACCTGCAAACGTCCTGAATCTAAGCAATTGCTTCAAACTGAGAATTTGTTACGTACAGAGAACTAAGATTGCTGACAAAGAGTGAAATTGATAAATTATTGTTTCAATGAATGAGGAGTAGCTGGAAATGAGGAGATAGTAGAAGTTGTTCCAAATATTTAGATAGGAAATGCACATTAATAGAGATAGCGAGATTAATTAAATGGATCATCTTGAACATTGAGAGAAGCTACTAAAAGCAAAATTCATGATAATTGGAGAATTTGCTAATATCGGAACAAAGAAATATCTGCAGTTTGAGAATATACAAGACATTGAGCATTCGATTGATTTTGATACTTTGCAAGGTACAGAGAGCCAGCTTTTCTGAATTTGCAGGATATGGCAAAAATTGAAGAAGCGTTCAATGCGGAGAAGCTGCAAGATTGCTAAGTAGTACATATTGCTGAGAATTGAGAATGTGACAGATACAGGGAACTAAATTTGCTGGTAAATATAGAACACCAGGAATTGAAGTCTGAGATTAATGGGGAATTGTTAGAAATGTGGATATGCTTAGAAATATAGATATTAATGCTGCTGGAGAGCTGAAATAGCAGGGATGGACAAAATGATGGAAGTTGAGAAAGCTGTGCATTGGGCGAAAGAACAGATGCTTCGAACAGCAAAATTCATGGAAATGGAAGATTCTCCTAAGCTGGGAACTAAGATGTATCTACAGACAGAGAAAATGCCAGAAGTTGATCAACTGCAGGAAAGAGAGAGAAACTGTAGAGGTGTTGATTGATATTTATTGTAAGAAACTGAGCACTTGCTGGGTAGCAGTAAACTGATTTGTTGAAAAAGAGAAATGGAATAGTTGAACGCTGTTTAGAACAATGAAGATTTGGAAATGTGTGGAGTTTTAGAAATTGAGATATTAATATCGATTAGCTGTAGAAATTATTGAAGGTGCAGAATTTGATTGAAACCAGAAATCGCTGCAGTCAGTGGAAGAGATGATAAAATAAGCTAACTTCATGGAATTGGCGACTTTACAAATATTGAGATTGAGATATATCTGCAGATATCGATAGTACTTCAAATTGCACAATTGCTAGAATCTGACATTGTGATAGAGAAGGAAAGCAAGATTTCATGACATTGAAGTATATGGAGATATGGAAGTTGTGGTGAATGTGGAGAACCGGCAAACGTCCTGAATCTAACCAATTGCTTCAAACTGAGAATTCGTTACGTAAAGAGATCTAAGTTTGCAGACAAAGATTGAAAAAAATAAATTATTGGTTCAGATGAATGAGGATAGCTGGAAATGAGGAGATAGTAGAAGTTATTCCAAATATTTAGATAGGAAATGCACATTAATGGAGATAGCGAGATTAATTAAATGGATCATCTTGAACATTGAGAGAAGCTACTAAAAGCAAAATTCATGATAATTGGAGAATTTGCTAATGTGGGAACAAAGAAATATCTGCAGTTAGGGAATATAGAAGACATTGAGCAATGGATTGATTTTGGAAATGTGTGGAATTTTAGAATTGAGATATTAATATCGATTTGCTGTAGAAATTATTGAAGGTGCAGAATTTGATTGAAACCAGAAATCTCTGCAGTCATTGGAAGTGCGGATGATAATATTAGCTAACTTCATGGAATTGGCGACTTTACAGATATTGAGATTGAGATATATCTGCAGATATCGATAGTACTTCAAATTGCACAATTGCTAGAAAATGCCATTGTGATAGAGAAGGAAAGCAAGATTTTGTGACATTGAAGGCTATGGAGATATGAAAGTTGTGGTGAATGTGGAGAACCTGCAAACGTCCTGAATCTAAGCAATTGCTTCAAACTGAGAATTTGTTACGTACAGAGAACTAAGATTGCTGACAAAGAGTGAAATTGATAAATTATTGTTTCAGATGAATGAGGAGTAGCTGGAAATGAGGCGATAGTAGAAGTTGTTCCAAATATTTAGATAGGAAATGCACATTAATAGAGATAGCGAGATTAATTAAATGGATCATCTTGAACATTGAGAGAAGCTACTAAAAGCAAAATTCATGATAATTGGAGAATTTGCTAATATGGGAACAAAGAAATATCTGCAGTTTGAGAATATACAAGACATTGAGCATTCGATTGATTTTGATACTTTGCAAGGTACAGAGAGCCAGCTTTTCAGAATTTGCAGGGTATGGCAAAAATTGAAGAAGCGTTCAATGCGGAGAAGCTGCAAGATTGCTAAGTAGTACATATTGCTGAGAATTGAGAATGTGACAGATACAGGGAACTAAATTTGCTGGTAAATATAGAACACCAGGAATTGAAGTCCGAGATTAATGGGGAATTGTTAGAAATGTGGATACGCTTAGAAATATAGATATTAATGCTGCTGGAGAGCTGAAATAGCAGTGATGGACAAAATGATGGAAGTTGAGAAAGCTGTGCATTGGGCGAAAGAACAGATGCTTCAAGTAGCAAAATTCATGGAAATGGAAGATTCTCCTAAGCTGGGAACTAAGATGTATCTACAGACAGAGAAAATGCCAGAAGTTGATCAACTGCAGGAAAGAGAGAGAAACTGTAGAGGTGTTGATTGATATTTATTGTAAGAAACTGAGCACTTGCTGGGTAGCAATAAACTGATTTGTTGAAAAAGAGAAATGGAATAGTTGAACGCTGTTTAGAACAATGAAGATTTGGAAATGTGTGGAGTTTTAGAAATTGAGATATTAATATCGATTAGCTGTAGAAATTATTGAAGGTGCAGAATTTGATTGAAACCAGAAATCTCTGCAGTCAGTGGAAGAGCGGATGATAAAATTAGCTAACTTCATGGAATTGGCGACTTTACAGATATTGAGATTGAGATATATCTGCAGATATCGATAGTACTTCAAATTGCACAATTGCTAGAAAATGCCATTGTGATAGAGAAGGAAAGCAAGATTTTGTGACATTGAAGGCTATGGAGATATGGAAGTTGTGGTGAATGTGGAGAACCGGCAAACGTCCTGAATCTAACCAATTGCTTCAAACTGAGAATTCGTTACGTAAAGAGATCTAAGTTTGCAGACAAAGATTGAAAAAAATAAATTATTGGTTCAGATGAATGAGGATAGCTGGAAATGAGGAGATAGTAGAAGTTATTCCAAATATTTAGATAGGAAATGCACATTAATGGAGATAGCGAGATTAATTAAATGGATCATCTTGAACATTGAGAGAAGCTACTAAAAGCAAAATTCATGATAATTGGAGAATTTGCTAATGTGGGAACAAAGAAATATCTGCAGTTAGGGAATATAGAAGACATTGAGCAATCGATTGATTTTGGAAATGTGTGGAATTTTAGAAATTGAGATATTAATATCGATTTGCTGCAGAAATTATTGAAGGTGCAGAATTTGATTGAAACCAGAAATCTCTGCAGTCAGTGGAAGAGCGGATGATAAAATTAGCTAACTTCATGGAATTGGCGACTTTACAGATATTGAGATTGAGATATATCTGCAGATATCGATAGTACTTCAAATTGCACAATTGCTAGAAAATGCCATTGTGATAGAGAAGGAAAGCAAGATTTTGTGACATTGAAGGCTATGGAGATATGAAAGTTGTGGTGAATGTGGAGAACCTGCAAACGTCCTGAATCTAAGCAATTGCTTCAAACTGAGAATTTGTTACGTACAGAGAACTAAGATTGCTGACAAAGAGTGAAATTGATAAATTATTGGTTCAGATGAATGAGGAGTAGCTGGAAATGAGGCGATAGTAGAAGTTGTTCCAAATATTTAGATAGGAAATGCACATTAATAGAGATAGCGAGATTAATTAAATGGATCATCTTGAACATTGAGAGAAGCTACTAAAAGCAAAATTCATGATAATTGGAGAATTTGCTAATATGGGAACAAAGAAATATCTGCAGTTTGAGAATATACAAGACATTGAGCATTCGATTGATTTTGATACTTTGCAAGGTACAGAGAGCCAGCTTTTCAGAATTTTCAGGGTATGGCAAAAATTGAAGAAGCGTTCAATGCGGAGAAGCTGCAAGATTGCTAAGTAGTACATATTGCTGAGAATTGAGAATGTGACAGATACAGGGAACTAAATTTGCTGGTAAATATAGAACACCAGGAATTGAAGTCCGAGATTAATGGGGAATTGTTAGAAATGTGGATACGCTTAGAAATATAGATATTAATGCTGCTGGAGAGCTGAAATAGCAGTGATGGACAAAATGATGGAAGTTGAGAAAGCTGTGCATTGGGCGAAAGAACAGATGCTTCAAGTAGCAAAATTCATGGAAATGGAAGATTCTCCTAAGCTGGGAACTAAGATGTATCTACAGACAGAGAAAATGCCAGAAGTTGATCAACTGCAGGAAAGAGAGAGAAACTGTAGAGGTGTTGATTGATATTTATTGTAAGAAACTGAGCACTTGCTGGGTAGCAATAAACTGATTTGTTGAAAAAGAGAAATGGAATAGTTGAACGCTGTTTAGAACAATGAAGATTTGGAAATGTGTGGAGTTTTAGAAATTGAGATATTAATATCGATTAGCTGTAGAAATTATTGAAGGTGCAGAATTTGATTGAAACCAGAAATCGCTGCAGTCAGTGGAAGAGATGATAAAATAAGCTAACTTCATGGAATTGGCGACTTTACAAATATTGAGATTGAGATATATCTGCAGATATCGATAGTACTTCAAATTGCACAATTGCTAGAATCTGACATTGTGATAGAGAAGGAAAGCAAGATTTCATGACATTGAAGTATATGGAGATATGGAAGTTGTGGTGAATGTGGAGAACCGGCAAACGTCCTGAATCTAACCAATTGCTTCAAACTGAGAATTCGTTACGTAAAGAGATCTAAGTTTGCAGACAAAGATTGAAAAAAATAAATTATTGGTTCAGATGAATGAGGATAGCTGGAAATGAGGAGATAGTAGAAGTTATTCCAAATATTTAGATAGGAAATGCACATTAATGGAGATAGTGAGATTAATTAAATGGATCATCTTGAACATTGAGAGAAGCTACTAAAAGCAAAATTCATGATAATTGGAGAATTTGCTAATGTGGGAACAAAGAAATATCTGCAGTTAGGGAATATAGAAGACATTGAGCAATGGATTGATTTTGGAAATGTGTGGAATTTTAGAATTGAGATATTAATATCGATTTGCTGTAGAAATTATTGAAGGTGCAGAATTTGATTGAAACCAGAAATCTCTGCAGTCATTGGAAGTGCGGATGATAATATTAGCTAACTTCATGGAATTGGCGACTTTACAGATATTGAGATTGAGATATATCTGCAGATATCGATAGTACTTCAAATTGCACAATTGCTAGAAAATGCCATTGTGATAGAGAAGGAAAGCAAGATTTTGTGACATTGAAGGCTATGGAGATATGAAAGTTGTGGTGAATGTGGAGAACCTGCAAACGTCCTGAATCTAAGCAATTGCTTCAAACTGAGAATTTGTTACGTACAGAGAACTAAGATTGCTGACAAAGAGTGAAATTGATAAATTATTGGTTCAGATGAATGAGGAGTAGCTGGAAATGAGGAGATAGTAAAAGTTGTTCCAAATATTTAGATAGGAAATGCACATTAATAGAGATAGCGAGATTAATTAAATGGATCATCTTGAACATTGAGAGAAGCTACTAAAAGCAAAATTCATGATAATTGGAGAATTTGCTAATATGGGAACAAAGAAATATCTGCAGTTTGAGAATATACAAGACATTGAGCATTCGATTGATTTTGATATTTTGCAAGATACAGCGAGACAGCTTTTCAGAACTTGTAGGATATGGCAGAAATTGAAGAAGCGTTCAATGCGGAGAAGCTGCAAGATTGCTAAGTAGTACATATTGCTGAGAATTGAGAATGTGACAGATACAGGGAACTAAATTTGCTGGTAAATATAGAACACCAGGAATTGAAGTCTGAGATTAATGGGGAATTGTTAGAAATGTGGATATGCTTAGAAATATAGATATTAATGCTGCTGGAGAGCTGAAATAGCAGTGATGGACAAAATGATGGAAGTTGAGAAAGCTGTGCATTTTGCGAAAGAACAGATGCTTCAAGTAGCAAAATTCATGGAAATGGAAGATTCTCCTAAGCTGGGAACTAAGATGTATCTACAGACAGAGAAAATGCCAGAAGTTGATCAACTGCAGGAAAGAGAGAGAAACTGTAGAGGTGTTGATTGATATTTATTGTAAGAAACTGAGCACTTGCTGGGTAGCAATAAACTGTTTTGTTGAAAAAGAGAAATGGAATAGTTGAACGCTGTTTAGAACAATGAAGATTTGGAAATGTGTGGAGTTTCAGAAATTGAGATATTAATATCGATTAGCTGTAGAAATTATTGAAGGTGCAGAATTTGATTGAAACCAGAAATCGCTGCAGTCAGTGGAAGAGATGATAAAATAAGCTAACTTCATTGAATTGGCGACTTTACAAATATTGAGATTGAGATATATCTGCAGATATCGATAGTACTTCTAATTGCACAATTGCTAGAATCTGACATTGTGATAGAGAAGGAAAGCAAGATTTCATGACATTGAAGTATGTGGAGATATCGAAGTTGTGGTGAATGTGGAGAAGCAGCAAACGTCCTGAATCTAAGCAATTGTTTCAAACTGAGAATTTGTTTCGTACAAAGAACTAAGTTTGCTGACAAAGAGTGAAACTGATAAATTATTGGTTCAGATGAATGAGGAGTAGCTGGAAATGAGGAGATAGTAGAAGTTGTTCCAAATATTTAGATAGGAAATGCACATTAATAGAGATAGCGAATTTAATTAAAGGGATCATCTTGAACATTGAGAGAAGCTACTAAAAGCAAAATTCATGATAATTGGAGAATTTGCTAATGTGGGAACAAAGAAATATCTGGAGTTAGGGAATATAAAAGACATTGAGCAATCGATTGATTTTGGAAATGAGTGGAATTTTAGAAATTGAGATATTAATATCGATTTGCTGTAGAAATTATTGAAGCTGCAGAATTTGATTGAAACCAGAAATCTCTGCAGTCAGTGGAAGAGCGGATGATAAAATCAGCTAACTTCATGGAATTGGCGACTTTACAGATATTGAGATTGAGATATATCTGCAGATATCGATAGTACTTCAAATTGCACAATTGCTAGAAAATGCCATTGTGATAGAGAAGGAAAGCAAGATTTCATGACATTGAAGTATGTGGAGATATGGAAGTTGTGGTGAATGTGGAGAATCGGCAAACGTCCTGAATCTAAGCAATTGCTTCAAAGTGAGAATTTGTTACGTAAAAAGAACTAATTTTGCTGACAAAGAGTGAAATTGATAAATCTTTGGTTCAGATGAATGAGGAGTAGCTGGAAATGAGGAGATAGTAGAAGTTGTTCCAAATATTTAGATAGGAAATGCACATTAATAGAGATAGCGAGATTAATTAAAGGGATCATCTTGAACATTGAGAAAATTTACTAAAAGCAAAATTCATGATAATTGGAGAATTTGCTATTATGGGAACAACGAAATATCTGCAGTTTGGGAATCTACAAGACATTGAGCAATCTATTGATTTTGATATTTTGCAAGATACAGCGAGACAGCATTTCAGAACATGTAGGATATGGCAGAAATTGAAGAAGCGTTCAATGCGGAGAAGCTGCAAGATTGCTAAGTAGTACATATTGCTGAGAATTGAGAATGTGACAGATACAGGGAACTAAATTTGCTGGTAAATATAGAACACCAGGAATTGAAGTCTGAGATTAATGGGGAATTGTTAGAAATGTGGATATGCTTAGAAATATAGATATTAATGGTGCTGGAGAGCTGAAATAGCAGTGATGGATTAAATGATGGAAATTGAGAAACCTGGGCATTGGGCGAAAGAACAGATGCTTCAAGTAGCAAAATTCATGGAAATGGAAGATTCTCCTAAGCTGGGAACTAAGATGTATCTACAGACAGAGAAAATGCCAGAAGTTGATCAACTGCAGGAAAGAGAGAGAAAATGTAGAGGTGTTGATTGATATTTATTGTAAGAAACTGAGCACTTGCTGGATAGCAATAAACTGATTTGTTGAAAAAGAGAAATGGAGTAGTTGAACGCTGTTTAGAACAATGAAGATTTGGAAATGTGTGGAGTTTTAGAAATTGAGATATTAATATCGATTATTGAAGGTGCAGAATTTGATTGAAACCAGAAATCGCTGCAGTCAGTGGAAGAGATGATAAAATAAGCTAACTTCATGGAATTGGCGACTTTACAAATATTGAGATTGAGATATATCTGCAGATATCGATAGTACTTCAAATTGCACAATTGCTAGAATCTGACATTGTGATAGAGAAGGAAAGCAAGATTTCATGACATTGAAGTATATGGAGATATGGAAGTTGTGGTGAATGTGGAGAACCGACAAACGTCCTGAATCTAACCAACTGCTAAAAACTGAGAATTTGTTACGTACAGAGATCTAAGTTTGCAGACAAAGATTGAAAAAAATAAATTATTGGTTCAGATGAATGAGGAGTAGCTGGAAATGAGGAGATAGTAGAAGTTATCCAAATATTATATAGGAAATGCACATTAATGGAGATAGCGAGATTAATTAAATGGATCATCTTGAACATTGAGAGATGCTACTAAAAGCAAAATTCATGATAATTGGAGAATTTGCTAATGTGGGAACAAAGAAATATCTGCAGTTAGGGAATATAGAAGACATTGAGCAATGGATTGATTTTGGAAATGTGTGGAATTTTAGAAATTGAGATATTAATATCGATTAGCTGTAGAAATTATTGAAAGTGCACAATTTGATTGAAACCTGAAATCTCTGCAGTCAGTGGAAGAGCGGATGATAAAATCAGCTAACTTCATGGAATTGGCGACTTTACAGATATTGAGATTGAGATATATCTGCAGATATCGAAAAAACTTAAAATTGCACAATTGCTAGAATCTGACATTGTGATAGAGAAGGAAAGCAAGATTCTGTGACATTGAAGTATATGGAGATATGGAAGATGTGGTGATTGTGGAGAACCTGCAAACGTCCTGAATCTACCCATTTGCTTCAAACTGAGAATTTGTTACGTACAGAGAACTAAGATTGCTGACAAAGAGTGAAATTGATAAATTATTGGTTCAGATGAATGAGGAGTAGCTGGAAATGAGGAGATAGTAGAAGTTGTTCCAAATATTTAGATAGGAAATGCACATTAATAGAGATAGCGAGATTAATTAAAGGGATCATCTTGAACATTGAGAAAAGCTACTAAAAGCAAAATTCATGATAATTGGAGAATTTGCTAATATGGGAACAAAGAAATATCTGCAGTTTGGGAATCTACAAGACATTGAGCAATCTATTGATTTTGATATTTTGCAAGATACAGCGAGACAGCTTTTCAGAACATGTAGGATATGGCAGAAATTGAAGAAGCGTTCAATGCGGAGAAGCAGCAAGATTGCTAAGTAGTACATATTGCTGAGAATTGAGAATGTGACAGATACAGGGAACTAAATTTGCTGGTAAATATAGAACACCAGGAATTGAAGTCTGAGATTAATGGGGAATTGTTAGAAATGTGGATATGCTTAGAAATATAGATATTAATGCTGCTGGAGAGCTGAAATAGCAGTGATGGATTAAATGATGGAAATTGAGAAACCTGGGCATTGGGCGAAAGAACAGATGCTTCAAGTAGCAAAATTCATGGAAATGGAAGTTTCTCCTAAGCTGGGAACTAAGATGTATCTACAGACAGAGAAAATGCCAGAATTTGATCAATTGCAGGAAAGAGAGAGAAGCTGTAGAGGTGTTGATTGATATTTATTGTAAGAAACTGAGCACTTGCTGGATAGCAATAAACTGATTTGTTGAAAAAGAGAAATGGAGTAGTGAACGCTGTTTAGAACAATGAAGATTTGGAAATGTGTGGAGTTTTAGAAATTGAGATATTAATATCGGTTATTGAAGGTGCAGAATTTGATTGAAACCAGAAATCGCTGCAGTCAGTGGAAGAGATGATAAAATAAGCTAACTTCATGGAATTGGCGACTTTACAAATATTGAGATTGAGATATATCTGCAGATATCGATAGTACTTCAAATTGCACAATTGCTAGAATCTGACATTGTGATAGAGAAGGAAAGCAAGATTTCATGACATTGAAGTATATGGAGATATGGAAGTTGTGGTGAATGTGGAGAACCGACAAACGTCCTGAATCTAACCAACTGCTAAAAACTGAGAATTTGTTACGTACAGAGATCTAAGTTTGCAGACAAAGATTGAAAAAAATAAATTATTCTTTCAGATGAATGAGGAGTAGCTGGAAATGAGGAGATAGTAGAAGTTATCCAAATATTATATAGGAAATGCACATTAATGGAGATAGCGAGATTAATTAAATGGATCATCTTGAACATTGAGAGATGCTACTAAAAGCAAAATTCATGATAATTGGAGAATTTGCTAATGTGGGAACAAAGAAATATCTGCAGTTAGGGAATATAGAAGACATTGAGCAATGGATTGATTTTGGAAATGTGTGGAATTTTAGAAATTGAGATATTAATATCGATTAGCTGTAGAAATTATTGAAGGTGCAGAATTTGATTGAAACCTGAAATCTCTGCAGTCAGTGGAAGAGCGGATGATAAAATCAGCTAACTTCATGGAATTGGCGACTTTACAGATATTGAGATTGAGATATATCTGCAGATATCGATAGTACTTCAAATTGCACAATTGCTAGAATCTGACATTGTGATAGAGAAGGAAAGCAAGATTTTGTGACATTGAAGTATATGGAGATATGGAAGATGTGGTGATTGTGGAGAACCTGCAAACGTCCTGAATCTACTCATTTGCTTCAAACTGAGAATTTGTTACGTACAGAGAACTAAGATTGCTGACAAAGAGTGAAATTGATAAATTATTGGTTCAGATGAATGAGGAGTAGCTGGAAATGAGGAGATAGTAGAAGTTGTTCCAAATATTTAGATAGGAAATGCACATTAATAGAGATAGCGAGATTAATTAAATGGATCATCTTGAACATTGAGAGAAGCTACTAAAAGCAAAATTCATGATAATTGGAGAATTTGCTAAGATGGGAACAAAGAAATATCTGCAGTTTGAGAATATACAAGACATTGAGCATTCGATTGATTTTGATATTTTCCAAGAAACAGAGAGCCAGCTTTTCAGAATTTGCAGGATATGGCAAAAATTGAAGAAGCGTTCAATGCGGAGAAGCTGCAAGATTGCTAAGTAGTACATATTGCTGAGAATTGAGAACGTGACAGATACAGGGAACTAAATTTGCTGGTAAATATAGAACTCCCGGAATTGAAGTTTGAGATGAATGGGGAATTGTTAGAAATGTGGATATGCTTAGAAATATAGATATTAATGCTGCTGGAGAGCTGAAATAGCAGTGATGGACAAAATGATGGAAGTTGAGAAAGCTGTGCATTGGGCGAAAGAACAGATGCTTCAAGTAGCAAAATTCATGGAAATGGAAGATTCTCCTAAGCTGGGAACTAAGATGTATCTACAGACAGAGAAAATGCCAGAAGTTGATCAACTGCAGGAAAGAGAGAGAAACTGTAGATGTGTTGATTGATATTTATTGTAAGAAACTGAGCACTTGCTGGGTAGCAATAAACTGATTTGTTGAAAAAGAGAAATGGAGTAGTTGAACGCTGTTTAGAACAATGAAGATTTGGAAATGTGTGGAGTTTTAGAAATTGAGATATTAATATCGATTAGCTGTAGAAATTATTGAAGGTGCAGAATTTGATTGAAACCAGAAATCGCTGCAGTCAGTGGAAGAGATGATAAAATAAGCTAACTTCATGGAATTGGTGACTTTACAAATATTGAGATTGAGATATATCTGCAGATATCGATAGTAATTCAAATTGCACAATTGCTAGAATCTGACATTGTGATAGAGAAGGAAAGCAAGATTTCATGACATTGAAGTATATGGAGATATGGAAGTTGTGGTGAATGTGGAGAACCGGCAAACGTCCTGAATCTAACCAACTGCTAAAAACTGAGAATTTGTTACGTACAGAGATCTTAGTTTGCAGACAAAGATTGAAAAAAATAAATTATTGGTTCAGATGAATGAGGAGTAGCTGGAAATGAGGAGATAGTAGAAGTTATCCAAATATTATATAGGAAATGCACATTAATGGAGATAGCGAGATTAATTAAAAGGATCATCTTGAACATTGAGAGAAGCTACTAAAAGCAAAATTCATGATAATTGGAGAATTTGCTAATGTGGGAACAAAGAAATATCTGCAGTTAGGGAATATAGAAGACATTGAGCAATGGATTGATTTTGGAAATGTGTGGAATTTTAGAAATTGAGATATTAATATCGATTAGAAGTAGAAATTATTGAAGGTGCAGAATTTGATTGAAACCAGAAATCTCTGCAGTCAGTGGAAGAGCGGATGATAAAATCAGCTAACTTCATGGAATTGGCGACTTTACAAATATTGAGATTGAGATATATCTGCATTTATCGAAAAAACTTCAAATTGCACAATTGCTAGAATCTGACATTGTGATAGAGAAGGAAAGCAAGTTTTTGTGACATTGAAATATATGGAGATATGGAAGTTGTGGTGCATGTGGAGAACCGGCAAACGCCCTGAATCTAACCAATTGCTTAAAACTGAGTATTTGTTACGTACAGAGATCTAAGTTTGCAGACAAAGATTGAAAAAAATAAATTATTGGTTCAGATGAATGAGGAGTAGCTGGAAATGAGGAGATAGTAGAAGTTTTTCCAAATATTTAGATAGGAAATGCACATTAATAGAGATAGCGAGATTAATTAAATGGATCATCATGAACATTGAGAGAAGCTACTAAAAGCAAAATTCATGATAATTGGAGAATTTGCTAAGATGGGAACAAAGAAATATCTGCAGTTTGAGTATATACAAGACATTGAGCATTCGATTGATTTTGATATTTTGCAAGATACAGAGAGACAGCTTTTCAGAATTTGCAGGATATGGCAAAAATTGAAGAAGCGTTCAATGCGGAGAAGCTGAAAGATTGCTAAGTAGTACATATTGCTGAAAATTGAGAATGTGACAGATACAGGGAACTAAATTTGCTGGTAAATATAGAACACCAGGAATTGAAGTCTGAGATTAATGGGGAATTGTTAGAAATGTGGATATGCTTAGAAATATAGATATTAATGCTGCTGGAGAGCTGAAATAGCAGTGATGGACAAAATGATGGAAGTTGAGAAAGCTGTGCATTGGGCGAAAGAACAGCTGCTTCAAGTCGCAAAATTCATGGAAATGGAAGATTCTCCTAAGCTGGGAACTAAGATGTATCTACAGACAGAGAAAATGCCAGAAGTTGATCAACTGCAGGAAAGAGAGAGAAACTGCAGAGGTGTTGATTGATATTTATTGTAAGAAACTGAGCACTTGCTGGGTAGCAATAAACTGATTTGTTGAAAAAGAGAAATGGAGTAGTTGAACGCTGTTTAGAACAATGAAGATTTGGAAATGTGTGGAGTTTTAGAAATTGAGATATTAATATCGATTAGCTGTAGAAATTATTGAAGGTGCAGAATTTGATTGAAACCAGAAATCGCTGCAGTCAGTGGAAGAGATGATAAAATAAGCTAACTTCATGGAATTGGCGACTTTACAAATATTGAGATTGAGATATATCTGCGGATATCGATAGTAATTCAAATTGCACAATTGCTAGAATATGACATTGTGATAGAGAAGGAAAGCAAGATTTCATGACTTTGAAGTATATGGAGATATGGAAGTTGTGGTGAATGTGGAGAACCGGCAAACGTCCTGAATCTAACCAACTGCTAAAAACTGAGAATTTGTTACGTACAGAGATCTAAGTTTGCAGACAAAGATTGAAAAAAATAAATTATTGGTTCAGATGAATGAGGAGTAGCTGGAAATGAGGAGATAGTAGAAGTTATCCAAATATTATATAGGAAATGCACATTAATGGAGATAGCGAGATTAATTAAAAGGATCATCTTGAACATTGAGAGAAGCTACTAAAAGCAAAATTCATGATAATTGGAGAATTTGCTAATGTGGGAACAAAGAAATATCTGCAGTTAGGGAATATAGAAGACATTGAGCAATCGATTGATTTTGGAAATGTATGGAATTTTAGAAATTGAGATATTAATATCGAAATGCTGTAGAAATTATTGAAGGTGCAGAATTTGATTGAAACCAGAAATCTCTGCAGTCAGTGGAAGAGCGGATGATAAAATCAGCTAACTTCATGGAATTGGCGACTTTACAGATATTGAGATTGAGATATATCTGCAGATATCGATAGTACTTCAAATTGCACAATTGCTAGAAAATGCCATTGTGATAGATAAGGAAAGCAAGATTTTGTGACATTGAAGGCTATGGAGATATGGAAGTTGTGGTGAATGTGGCGAACCAGCAAACGTCCTGAATCTAAGCAATTGCTTCAAACTGAGAATTTGTTACGTAAAAAGAACTAAGTTTGCTGACCAAGAGTGAAATTGATAAATTTTTGATTCAGATGAATGAGGAGTAGCTGGAAATGAGGAGATTGTAGAAGTTGTTCCAAATATTTAGATAGGAAATACACATTAATAGAGATAGCGAGATTAATTAAAGGGATCATCTTGAACATTGAGAGAAGCTACTAAAAGCAAAATTCATGATAATTGGAGAATTTGCTAATATGGGAACAAAGAAATATCTGCAGTTTGGGAATCTACAAGACATTGAGCAATCTATTGATTTTGATATTTTGCAAGATACAGCGAGACAGCTTTTCAGAACATGTAGGATATGGCAGAAATTGAAGAAGCGTTCAATGCGGAGAAGCTGCAAGATTGCTAAGTAGTACATATTGCTGAGAATTGAGAATGTGACAGATACAGGGAACTAAATTTGCTGGTAAATATAGAACACCAGGAATTGAAGTCTGAGATTAATGGGGAATTGTTAGAAATGTGGATATGCTTAGAAATATAGATATTAATGCTGCTGGAGAGCTGAAATAGCAGTGATGGATTAAATGATGGAAATTGAGAAACCTGGGCATTGGGCGAAAGAACAGATGCTTCAAGTAGCAAAATTCATGGAAATGGAAGTTTCTCCTAAGCTGGGAACTAAGATGTATCTACAGACAGAGAAAATGCCAGAATTTGATCAATTGCAGGAAAGAGAGAGAAGCTGTAGAGGTGTTGATTGATATTTATTGTAAGAAACTGAGCACTTGCTGGATAGCAATAAACTGATTTGTTGAAAAAGAGAAATGGAGTAGTGAACGCTGTTTAGAACAATGAAGATTTGGAAATGTGTGGAGTTTTAGAAATTGAGATATTAATATCGGTTATTGAAGGTGCAGAATTTGATTGAAACCAGAAATCGCTGCAGTCAGTGGAAGAGATGATAAAATAAGCTAACTTCATGGAATTGGCGACTTTACAAATATTGAGATTGAGATATATCTGCAGATATCGATAGTACTTCAAATTGCACAATTGCTAGAATCTGACATTGTGATAGAGAAGGAAAGCAAGATTTCATGACATTGAAGTATATGGAGATATGGAAGTTGTGGTGAATGTGGAGAACCGGCAAACGTCCTGAATCTAACCAACTGCTAAAAACTGAGAATTTGTTACGTACAGAGATCTAATTTTGCAGAAAAAGATTGAAAAAAATAAATTATTGGTTCAGATGAATGAGGAGTAGCTGGAAATGAGGAGATAGTAGAAGTTATCCAAATATTATATAGGAAATGCACATTAATGGAGATAGCGAGATTAATTAAATGGATCATCTTGAACATTGAGAGAAGCTACTAAAAGCAAAATTCATGATAATTGGAGAATTTGCTAATGTGGGAACAAAGAAATATCTGCAGTTAGGGAATATAGAAGACATTGAGCAATGGATTGATTTTGGAAATGTGTGGAATTTTAGAAATTGAGATATTAATATCGATTAGCTGTAGAAATTATTGAAGGTGCAGAATTTGATTGAAACCTGAAATCTCTGCAGTCAGTGGAAGAGCGGATGATAAAATCAGCTAACTTCATGGAATTGGCGACTTTACAGATATTGAGATTGAGATATATCTGCAGATATCGATAGTACTTCAAATTGCACAATTGCTAGAAAATGCCATTGTGATAGAGAAGGAAAGCAAGATTTCATGACATTGAAGTATGTGGAGATATGGAAGTTGTGGTGAATGTGGAGAATCGGCAAACGTCCTGAATCTAAGCAATTGCTTCAAACTGAGAATTTGTTACGTAAAAAGAACTAATTTTGCTGACAAAGAGTGAAATTGATAAATCTTTGGTTCAGATGAATGAGGAGTAGCTGGAAATGAGGAGATAGTAGAAGTTGTTCCAAATATTTAGATAGGAAATGCACATTAATAGAGATAGCGAGATTAATTAAAGGGATCATCTTGAACATTGAGAAAAGCTACTAAAAGCAAAATTCATGATAATTGGAGAATTTGCTAATATGGGAACAACGAAATATCTGCAGTTTGGGAATCTACAAGACATTGAGCAATCTATTGATTTTGATATTTTGCAAGATACAGCGAGACAGCTTTTCAGAACATGTAGGATATGGCAGAAATTGAAGAAGCGTTCAATGCGGAGAAGCTGCAAGATTGCTAAGTAGTACATACTGCTGAGAATTGAGAATGTGACAGATACAGGGAACTAAATTTGCTGGTAAATATAGAACACCAGGAATTGAAGTCTGAGATTAATGGGGAATTGTTAGAAATGTGGATATGCTTAGAAATATAGATATTAATGCTGCTGGAGAGCTGAAATAGCAGTGATGGATTAAATGATGGAAATTGAGAAACCTGGGCATTGGGCGAAAGAACAGATGCTTCAAGTAGCAAAATTCATGGAAATGGAAGATTCTCCTAAGCTGGGAACTAAGATGTATCTACAGACAGAGAAAATGCCAGAAGTTGATCAACTGCAGGAAAGAGAGAGAAACTGTAGAGGTGTTGATTGATATTTATTGTAAGAAACTGAGCACTTGCTGGATAGCAATAAACTGATTTGTTGAAAAAGAGAAATGGAGTAGTTGAACGCTGTTTAGAACAATGAAGATTTGGAAATGTGTGGAGTTTTAGAAATTGAGATATTAATATCGATTATTGAAGGTGCAGAATTTGATTGAAACCAGAAATCGCTGCAGTCAGTGGAAGAGATGATAAAATAAGCTAACTTCATGGAATTGGCGACTTTACAAATATTGAGATTGAGATATATCTGCAGATATCGATAGTACTTCAAATTGCACAATTGCTAGAATCTGACATTGTGATAGAGAAGGAAAGCAAGATTTCATGACATTGAAGTATATGGAGATATGGAAGTTGTGGTGAATGTGGAGAACCGACAAACGTCCTGAATCTAACCAACTGCTAAAAACTGAGAATTTGTTACGTACAGAGATCTAAGTTTGCAGACAAAGATTGAAAAAAATAAATTATTGGTTCAGATGAATGAGGAGTAGCTGGAAATGAGGAGATAGTAGAAGTTATCCAAATATTATATAGGAAATGCACATTAATGGAGATAGCGAGATTAATTAAATGGATCATCTTGAACATTGAGAGATGCTACTAAAAGCAAAATTCATGATAATTGGAGAATTTGCTAATGTGGGAACAAAGAAATATCTGCAGTTAGGGAATATAGAAGACATTGAGCAATGGATTGATTTTGGAAATGTGTGGAATTTTAGAAATTGAGATATTAATATCGATTAGCTGTAGAAATTATTGAAGTGCACAATTTGATTGAAACCTGAAATCTCTGCAGTCAGTGGAAGAGCGGATGATAAAATCAGCTAACTTCATGGAATTGGCGACTTTACAGATATTGAGATTGAGATATATCTGCAGATATCGAAAAAACTTAAAATTGCACAATTGCTAGAATCTGACATTGTGATAGAGAAGGAAAGCAAGATTCTGTGACATTGAAGTATATGGAGATATGGAAGATGTGGTGATTGTGGAGAACCTGCAAACGTCCTGAATCTACCCATTTGCTTCAAACTGAGAATTTGTTACGTACAGAGAACTAAGATTGCTGACAAAGAGTGAAATTGATAAATTATTGGTTCAGATGAATGAGGAGTAGCTGGAAATGAGGAGATAGTAGAAGTTTTTCCAAATATTTAGATAGGAAATGCACATTAATAGAGATAGCGAGATTAATTAAATGGATCATCATGAACATTGAGAGAAGCTACTAAAAGCAAAATTCATGATAATTGGAGAATTTGCTAAGATGGGAACAAAGAAATATCTGCAGTTTGAGAATATACAAGACATTGAGCATTCGATTGATTTTGATATTTTGCAAGATACAGAGAGACAGCTTTTCAGAATTTGCAGGATATGGCAAAAATTGAAGAAGCGTTCAATGCGGAGAAGCTGAAAGATTGCTAAGTAGTACATATTGCTGAAAATTGAGAATGTGACAGATACAGGGAACTAAATTTGCTGGTAAATATAGAACACCAGGAATTGAAGTCTGAGATTAATGGGGAATTGTTAGAAATGTGGATATGCTTAGAAATATAGATATTAATGCTGCTGGAGAGCTGAAATAGCAGTGATGGATTAAATGATGGAAATTGAGAAACCTGGGCATTGGGCGAAAGAACAGATGCTTCAAGTAGCAAAATTCATGGAAATGGAAGTTTCTCCTAAGCTGGGAACTAAGATGTATCTACAGACAGAGAAAATGCCAGAATTTGATCAATTGCAGGAAAGAGAGAGAAGCTGTAGAGGTGTTGATTGATATTTATTGTAAGAAACTGAGCACTTGCTGGATAGCAATAAACTGATTTGTTGAAAAAGAGAAATGGAGTAGTGAACGCTGTTTAGAACAATGAAGATTTGGAAATGTGTGGAGTTTTAGAAATTGAGATATTAATATCGGTTATTGAAGGTGCAGAATTTGATTGAAACCAGAAATCGCTGCAGTCAGTGGAAGAGATGATAAAATAAGCTAACTTCATGGAATTGGCGACTTTACAAATATTGAGATTGAGATATATCTGCAGATATCGATAGTACTTCAAATTGCACAATTGCTAGAATCTGACATTGTGATAGAGAAGGAAAGCAAGATTTCATGACATTGAAGTATATGGAGATATGGAAGTTGTGGTGAATGTGGAGAACCGGCAAACGTCCTGAATCTAACCAACTGCTAAAAACTGAGAATTTGTTACGTACAGAGATCTAATTTTGCAGAAAAAGATTGAAAAAAATAAATTATTGGTTCAGATGAATGAGGAGTAGCTGGAAATGAGGAGATAGTAGAAGTTATCCAAATATTATATAGGAAATGCACATTAATGGAGATAGCGAGATTAATTAAATGGATCATCTTGAACATTGAGAGAAGCTACTAAAAGCAAAATTCATGATAATTGGAGAATTTGCTAATGTGGGAACAAAGAAATATCTGCAGTTAGGGAATATAGAAGACATTGAGCAATGGATTGATTTTGGAAATGTGTGGAATTTTAGAAATTGAGATATTAATATCGATTAGCTGTAGAAATTATTGAAGGTGCAGAATTTGATTGAAACCTGAAATCTCTGCAGTCAGTGGAAGAGCGGATGATAAAATCAGCTAACTTCATGGAATTGGCGACTTTACAGATATTGAGATTGAGATATATCTGCAGATATCGATAGTACTTCAAATTGCACAATTGCTAGAAAATGCCATTGTGATAGAGAAGGAAAGCAAGATTTCATGACATTGAAGTATGTGGAGATATGGAAGTTGTGGTGAATGTGGAGAATCGGCAAACGTCCTGAATCTAAGCAATTGCTTCAAACTGAGAATTTGTTACGTAAAAGAACTAATTTTGCTGACAAAGAGTGAAATTGATAAATCTTTGGTTCAGATGAATGAGGAGTAGCTGGAAATGAGGAGATAGTAGAAGTTGTTCCAAATATTTAGATAGGAAATGCACATTAATAGAGATAGCGAGATTAATTAAAGGGATCATCTTGAACATTGAGAGAAGCTACTAAAAGCAAAATTCATGATAATTGGAGAATTTGCTAATATGGGAACAACGAAATATCTGCAGTTTGGGAATCTACAAGACATTGAGCAATCTATTGATTTTGATATTTTGCAAGATACAGCGAGACAGCTTTTCAGAACATGTAGGATATGGCAGAAATTGAAGAAGCGTTCAATGCGGAGAAGCTGCAAGATTGCTAAGTAGTACATACTGCTGAGAATTGAGAATGTGACAGATACAGGGAACTAAATTTGCTGGTAAATATAGAACACCAGGAATTGAAGTCTGAGATTAATGGGGAATTGTTAGAAATGTGGATATGCTTAGAAATATAGATATTAATGCTGCTGGAGAGCTGAAATAGCAGTGATGGACTAAATGATGGAAGTTGAGAAAGCTGGGCATTGGGCGAAAGAACAGATGCTTCAAGTAGCAAAATTCATGGAAATGGAAGATTCTCCTAAGCTGGGAACTAAGATGTATCTACAGACAGAGAAAATGCCAGAAGTTGATCAACTGCAGGAAAGAGAGAGAAACTGTAGAGGTGTTGATTGATATTTATTGTAAGAAACTGAGCACTTGCTGGATAGCAATAAACTGATTTGTTGAAAAAGAGAAATGGAGTAGTTGAACGCTGTTTAGAACAATGAAGATTTGGAAATGTGTGGAGTTTTAGAAATTGAGATATTAATATCGATTATTGAAGGTGCAGAATTTGATTGAAACCAGAAATCGCTGCAGTCAGTGGAAGAGATGATAAAATAAGCTAACTTCATGGAATTGGCGACTTTACAAATATTGAGATTGAGATATATCTGCAGATATCGATAGTACTTCAAATTGCACAATTGCTAGAATCTGACATTGTGATAGAGAAGGAAAGCAAGATTTCATGACATTGAAGTATATGGAGATATGGAAGTTGTGGTGAATGTGGAGAACCGACAAACGTCCTGAATCTAACCAACTGCTAAAAACTGAGAATTTGTTACGTACAGAGATCTAAGTTTGCAGACAAAGATTGAAAAAAATAAATTATTGGTTCAGATGAATGAGGAGTAGCTGGAAATGAGGAGATAGTAGAAGTTATCCAAATATTATATAGGAAATGCACATTAATGGAGATAGCGAGATTAATTAAATGGATCATCTTGAACATTGAGAGATGCTACTAAAAGCAAAATTCATGATAATTGGAGAATTTGCTAATGTGGGAACAAAGAAATATCTGCAGTTAGGGAATATAGAAGACATTGAGCAATGGATTGATTTTGGAAATGTGTGGAATTTTAGAAATTGAGATATTAATATCGATTAGCTGTAGAAATTATTGAAGGTGCAGAATTTGATTGAAACCTGAAATCTCTGCAGTCAGTGGAAGAGCGGATGATAAAATCAGCTAACTTCATGGAATTGGCGACTTTACAGATATTGAGATTGAGATATATCTGCAGATATCGAAAAAACTTAAAATTGCACAATTGCTAGAATCTGACATTGTGATAGAGAAGGAAAGCAAGATTCTGTGACATTGAAGTATATGGAGATATGGAAGATGTGGTGATTGTGGAGAACCTGCAAACGTCCTGAATCTAACCAATTGCTTCAAACTGAGAATTTGTTACGTACAGAGATCTAAGATTGCTGACAAAGAGTGAAATTGATAAATTATTGGTTCAGATGAATGAGGAGTAGCTGGAAATGAGGAGATAGTAGAAGTTGTTCCAAATATTTAGATAGGAAATGCACATTAATAGAGATAGCGAGATTAATTAAAGGGATCATCTTGAACATTGAGAGAAGCTACTAAAAGCAAAATTCATGATAATTGGAGAATTTGCTAATATGGGAACAAAGAAATATCTGCAGTTTGGGAATATACAAGACATTGAGCAATCGATTGATTTTGATATTTTGCAAGATACAGCGAGACAGCTTTTCAGAACATGTAGGATATGGCAGAAATTGAAGAAGCGTTCAATGCGGAGAAGCTGCAAGATTGCTAAGTAGTACATATTGCTGAGAATTGAGAATGTGACAGATACAGGGAACTAAATTTGCTGGTAAATATAGAACACCAGGAATTGAAGTTTGAGATGAATGGGGAAATGTTAGAAATGTGGATATGCTTAGAAATATAGATATTAATGCTGCTGGAGAGCTGAAATAGCAGTGATGGATTAAATGATGGAAGTTGAGAAACCTGGGCATTGGGCGAAAGAACAGATGCTTCAAGTAGCAAAATTCATGGAAATGGAAGATTCTCCTAAGCTGGGAACTAAGATGTATCTACAGACAGAGAAAATGCCAGAAGTTGATCAACTGCAGGAAAGAGAGAGAAGCTGTAGAGGTGTTGATTGATATTTATTGTAAGAAACTGAGCACTTGCTGGATAGCAATAAACTGATTTGTTGAAAAAGAGAAATGGAGTAGTGAACGCTGTTTAGAACAATGAAGATTTGGAAATGTGTGGAGTTTTAGAAATTGAGATATTAATATCGGTTATTGAAGGTGCAGAATTTGATTGAAACCAGAAATCGCTGCAGTCAGTGGAAGAGATGATAAAATAAGCTAACTTCATGGAATTGGCGACTTTACAAATATTGAGATTGAGATATATCTGCAGATATCGATAGTACTTCAAATTGCACAATTGCTAGAATCTGACATTGTGATAGAGAAGGAAAGCAAGATTTCATGACATTGAAGTATATGGAGATATGGAAGTTGTGGTGAATGTGGAGAACCGACAAACGTCCTGAATCTAACCAACTGCTAAAAACTGAGAATTTGTTACGTACAGAGATCTAAGTTTGCAGACAAAGATTGAAAAAAATAAATTATTGGTTCAGATGAATGAGGAGTAGCTGGAAATGAGGAGATAGTAGAAGTTATCCAAATATTATATAGGAAATGCACATTAATGGAGATAGCGAGATTAATTAAATGGATCATCTTGAACATTGAGAGAAGCTACTAAAAGCAAAATTCATGATAATTGGAGAATTTGCTAATGTGGGAACAAAGAAATATCTGCAGTTAGGGAATATAGAAGACATTGAGCAATGGATTGATTTTGGAAATGTGTGGAATTTTAGAAATTGAGATATTAATATCGATTAGCTGTAGAAATTATTGAAGGTGCAGAATTTGATTGAAACCTGAAATCTCTGCAGTCAGTGGAAGAGCGGATGATAAAATCAGCTAACTTCATGGAATTGGCGACTTTACAGATATTGAGATTGAGATATATCTGCAGATATCGAAAGAACTTCAAATTGCACAATTGCTAGAATCTGACATTGTGATAGAGAAGGAAAGCAAGATTTTGTGACATTGAAGTATATGGAGATATGGAAGTTGTGGTGAATGTGGAGAACCTGCAAACGTCCTGAATCTAACCAATTGCTTCAAACTGAGAATTTGTTACGTACAAAGAACTAGGTTTGCAGACAAAGAGTGAAATTGATAAATTATTGGTTCAGATGAATGAGGAGTAGCTGGAAATGAGGAGATAGTAGAAGTTTTTCCAAATATTTAGATAGGAAATGCACATTAATAGAGATAGCGAGATTAATTAAATGGACCATCTTGAACATTGAGAGAAGCTACTAAAAGCAAAATTCATGATAATTGGAGAATTTGCTAAGATGGGAACAAAGAAATATCTGCAGTTTGAGAATATACAAGACATTGAGCATTCGATTGATTTTGATATTTTGCAAGATACAGAGAGACAGCTTTTCAGAATTTGCAGGATATGGCAAAAATTGAAGAAGCGTTCAATGCGGAGAAGCTGCAAGATTGCTAAGTAGTACATATTGCTGAGAATTGAGAATGTGACAGATACAGAGAACTAAATTTGCTGGTAAACATAGAACACCAGGAATTGAAGTCTAAGATTAATGGGGAATTGTTAGAAATGTGGATATGCTTAGAAATATAGATATTAATGCTGCTGGAGAGCTGAAATAGCAGTGATGGACAAAATGATGGAAGTTGAGAAAGCTGTGCATTGGGCGAAAGAACAGATGCTTCAAGTAGCAAAATTCATGGAAATGGAAGATTCTCCTAAGCTGGGAACTAAGATGTATCTACAGACAGAGAAAATGCCAGAAGTTGATCAACTGCAGGAAAGAGAGAGAAACTGTAGAGGTGTTGATTGATATTTATTGTAAGAAACTGAGCACTTGCTGGGTAGCAATAAACTGATTTGTTGAAAAAGAGAAATGGAGTAGTTGAACGCTGTTTAGAACAATGAAGATTTGGAAATGTGTGGAGTTTTAGAAATTGAGATATTAATATCGATTAGCTGTAGAAATTATTGAAGGTGCAGAATTTGATTGAAACCAGAAATCGCTGCAGTCAGTGGAAGAGATGATAAAATAAGCTAACTTCATGGAATTGGCGACTTTACAAATATTGAGATTGAGATATATCTGCAGATATCGATAGTACTTCAAATTGCACAATTGCTAGAATCTGACATTGTGATAGAGAAGGAAAGCAAGATTTCATGACATTGAAGTATATGGAGATATGGAAGTTGTGGTGAATGTGGAGAACCGGCAAACGTCCTGAATCTAACCAACTGCTAAAAACTGAGAATTTGTTACGTACAGAGATCTAAGTTTGCAGACAAAGATTGAAAAAAATAAATTATTGGTTCAGATGAATGAGGAGTAGCTGGAAATGAGGAGATAGTAGAAGTTATCCAAATATTATATAGGAAATGCACATTAATGGAGATAGCGAGATTAATTAAATGGATCATCTTGAACATTGAGAGAAGCTACTAAAAGCAAAATTCATGATAATTGGAGAATTTGCTAATGTGGGAACAAAGAAATATCTGCAGTTAGGGAATATAGAAGACATTGAGCAATCGATTGATTTTGGAAATGTGTGGAATTTTAGAAATTGAGATATTAATATCGATTTGCTGTAGAAATTATTGAAGGTGCAGAATTTGATTGAAACCAGAAATCTCTGCAGTCAGTGGAAGAGCGGATGATAAAATCAGCTAACTTCATGGAATTGGCGACTTTACAGATATTGAGATTGAGATATATCTGCAGATATCGAAAAAACTTCAAATTGCACAATTGCTAGAATCTGACATTGTGATAGAGAAGGAAATCAAGTTTTTGTGACATTGAAGTATATGGAGATATGGAAGTTGTGGTGAATGTGAAGAACCGGCAAACGTCCTGAATCTAACCAATTGCTTAAAACTGAGAATTTGTTACGTACAGAGATCTAAGTTTGCAGACAAAGATTGAAAAAAATAAATTATTGGTTCAGATGAATGAGGAGTAGCTGGAAATGAGGAGATAGTAGAAGTTTTTCCAAATATTTAGATAGGAAATGCACATTAATAGAGATAGCGAGATTAATTAAATGGATCATCATGAACATTGAGAGAAGCTACTAAAAGCAAAATTCATGATAATTGGAGAATTTGCTAAGATGGGAACAAAGAAATATCTGCAGTTTGAGAATATACAAGACATTGAGCATTCGATTGATTTTGATATTTTGCAAGATACAGAGAGACAGCTTTTCAGAATTTGCAGGATATGGCAAAAATTGAAGAAGCGTTCAATGCGGAGAAGCTGCAAGATTGCTAAGTAGTACATATTGCTGAGAATTGAGAATGTGACAGATACAGGGAACTAAATTTGCTGGTAAATATAGAACACCAGGAATTGAAGTCTGAGATTAATGGGGAATTGTTAGAAATGTGGATATGCTTAGAAATATAGATATTAATGCTGCTGGAGAGCTGAAATAGCAGTGATGGACAAAATGATGGAAGTTGAGAAAGCTGTGCATTGGGCGAAAGAACAGCTGCTTCAAGTCGCAAAATTCATGGAAATGGAAGATTCTCCTAAGCTGGGAACTAAGATGTATCTACAGACAGAGAAAATGCCAGAAGTTGATCAACTGCAGGAAAGAGAGAGAAACTGTAGAGGTGTTGATTGATATTTATTGTAAGAAACTGAGCACTTGCTGGGTAGCAATAAACTGATTTGTTGAAAAAGAGAAATGGAGTAGTTGAACGCTGTTTAGAACAATGAAGATTTGGAAATGTGTGGAGTTTTAGAAATTGAGATATTAATATCGATTAGCTGTAGAAATTATTGAAGGTGCAGAATTTGATTGAAACCAGAAATCGCTGCAGTCAGTGGAAGAGATGATAAAATAAGCTAACTTCATGGAATTGGCGACTTTACAAATATTGAGATTGAGATATATCTGCAGATATCGATAGTACTTCAAATTGCACAATTGCTAGAATCTGACATTGTGATAGAGAAGGAAAGCAAGATTTCATGACATTGAAGTATATGGAGATATGGAAGTTGTGGTGAATGTGGAGAACCGGCAAACGTCCTGAATCTAACCAACTGCTAAAAACTGAGAATTTGTTACGTACAGAGATCTAATTTTGCAGACAAAGATTGAAAAAAATAAATTATTGGTTCAGATGAATGAGGAGTAGCTGGAAATGAGGAGATAGTAGAAGTTATCCAAATATTATATAGGAAATGCACATTAATGGAGATAGCGAGATTAATTAAATGGATCATCTTGAACATTGAGAGAAGCTACTAAAAGCAAAATTCATGATAATTGGAGAATTTGCTAATGTGGGAACAAAGAAATATCTGCAGTTTGGGAATATAGAAGACATTGAGCAATCGATTGTTTTTGGAAATGTGTGGAATTTTAGAAATTGAGATATTAATATCGATTAGCTGTAGAAATTATTGAAGGTGCAGAATTTGATTGAAACCAGAAATCTCTGCAGTCAGTGGAAGAGCGGATGATAAATCAGCTAACTTCATGGAATTGGCGACTTTACAGATATTGAGATTGAGATATATCTGCAGATATCGAAATTACTTTAAATTGCACAATTGCTAGAATCTGACATTGTGATAGAGAAGGAAAGCAAGATTTTGTGACATTGAAGGCTATGGAGATATGGAAGTTGTGGTGAATGTGGAGAACCAGCAAACGTCCTGAATCTAAGCAATTGCTTCAAACTGAGAATTTGTTACGTACAAAGAACTAAGTTTGCTGACAAAGAGTGAAATTGATAAATTATTGGTTCAGATGAATGAGGAGTAGCTGGAAATGAGGAGATAGTAGAAGTTGTTCCAAATATTTAGATAGGAAATGCACATTAATAGAGATAGCGAGATTAATTAAAGGGATCATCTTGAACATTGAGAGAAGCTACTAAAAGCAAAATTCATGATAATTGGAGAATTTGCTAAGATGGGAACAAAGAAATATCTGCAGTTTGGGAATATACAAGACATTGAGCAATCGATTGATTTTGATATTTTGCAAGATACAGCGAGACAGCTTTTCAGAACTTGTAGGATATGGCAGAAATTGAAGAAGCGTTCAATGCGGAGAAGCTGCAAGATTGCTAAGTAGTACATATTGCTGAGAATTGAGAATGTGACAGATACAGGGAACTAAATTTGCTGGTAAATATAGAACACCAGGAATTGAAGTCTGAGATTAATGGGGAATTGTTAGAAATGTGGATATGCTTAGAAATATAGATATTAATGCTGCTGGAGAGCTGAAATAGCAGTGATGGACAAAATGATGGAAGTTGAGAAAGCTGTGCATTGGGCGAAAGAACAGATGCTTCAAGTAGCAAAATTCATGGAAATGGAAGATTCTCCTAAGCTGGGAACTAAGATGTATCTACAGACAGAGAAAATGCCAGAAGTTGATCAACTGCAGGAAAGAGAGAGAAACTGTAGAGGTGTTGATTGATATTTATTGTAAGAAACTGAGCACTTGCTGGATAGCAATAAACTGATTTGTTGAAAAAGAGAAATGGAGTAGTTGAACGCTGTTTAGAACAATGAAGATTTGGAAATGTGTGGAGTTTTAGAAATTGAGATATTAATATCGATTAGCTGTAGAAATTATTGAAGGTGCAGAATTTGATTGAAACCAGAAATCGCTGCAGTCAGTGGAAGAGATGATAAAATAAGCTAACTTCATGGAATTGGCGACTTTACAAATATTGAGATTGAGATATATCTGCAGATATCGATAGTACTTCAAATTGCACAATTGCTAGAATCTGACATTGTGATAGAGAAGGAAAGCAAGATTTCATGACATTGAAGTATATGGAGATATGGAAGTTGTGGTGAATGTGGAGAACCGGCAAACGTCCTGAATCTAACCAACTGCTAAAAACTGAGAATTTGTTACGTACAGAGATCTAATTTTGCAGACAAAGATTGAAAAAAATAAATTATTGGTTCAGATGAATGAGGAGTAGCTGGAAATGAGGAGATAGTAGAAGTTATCCAAATATTATATAGGAAATGCACATTAATGGAGATAGCGAGATTAATTAAATGGATCATCTTGAACATTGAGAGAAGCTACTAAAAGCAAAATTCATGATAATTGGAGAATTTGCTAATGTGGGAACAAAGAAATATCTGCAGTTAGGGAATATAGAAGACATTGAGCAATGGATTGATTTTGGAAATGTGTGGAATTTTAGAAATTGAGATATTAATATCGATTAGCTGTAGAAATTATTGAAGGTGCAGAATTTGATTGAAACCTGAAATCTCTGCAGTCAGTGGAAGAGCGGATGATAAAATCAGCTAACTTCATGGAATTGGCGACTTTACAGATATTGAGATTGAGATATATCTGCAGATATCGAAAAAACTTAAAATTGCACAATTGCTAGAATCTGACATTGTGATAGAGAAGGAAAGCAAGTTTTTGTGACATTGAAGTATATGGAGATATGGAAGTTGTGGTGAATGTGGAGAACCGGCAAACGTCCTGAATCTAACCAATTGCTTAAAACTGAGAATTTGTTACGTACAGAGATCTAAGTTTGCAGACAAAGATTGAAAAAAATAAATTATTGGTTCAGATGAATGAGGAGTAGCTGGAAATGAGGAGATAGTAGAAGTTTTTCCAAATATTTAGATAGAAATGCACATTAATAGAGATAGCGAGATTAATTAAATGGATCATCCTGAACATTGAGAGAAGCTACTAAAAGCAAAATTCATGATAATTGGAGAATTTGCTAAGATGGGAACAAAGAAATATCTGCAGTTTGAGAATATACAAGACATTGAGCATTCGATTGATTTTGATATTTTGCAAGATACAGAGAGACAGCTTTTCAGAATTTGCAGGATATGGCAAAAATTGAAGAAGCGTTCAATGCGGAGAAGCTGCAAGATTGCTAAGTAGTACATATTGCTGAGAATTGAGAATGTGACAGATACAGGGAACTAAATTTGCTGGTAAATATAGAACACCAGGAATTGAAGTCTGAGATTAATGGGGAATTGTTAGAAATGTGGATATGCTTAGAAATATAGATATTAATGCTGCTGGAGAGCTGAAATAGCAGTGATGGACAAAATGATGGAAGTTGAGAAAGCTGTGCATTGGGCGAAAGAACAGATGCTTCAAGTAGCAAAATTCATGGAAATGGAAGATTCTCCTAAGCTGGGAACTAAGATGTATCTACAGACAGAGAAAATGCCAGAAGTTGATCAACTGCAGGAAAGAGAGAGAAACTGTAGAGGTGTTGATTGATATTTATTGTAAGAAACTGAGCACTTGCTGGATAGCAATAAACTGATTTGTTGAAAAAGAGAAATGGAGTAGTTGAACGCTGTTTAGAACAATGAAGATTTGGAAATGTGTGGAGTTTTAGAAATTGAGATATTAATATCGATTAGCTGTAGAAATTATTGAAGGTGCAGAATTTGATTGAAACCAGAAATCGCTGCAGTCAGTGGAAGAGATGATAAAATAAGCTAACTTCATGGAATTGGCGACTTTACAAATATTGAGATTGAGATATATCTGCAGATATCGATAGTACTTCAAATTGCACAATTGCTAGAATCTGACATTGTGATAGAGAAGGAAAGCAAGATTTCATGACATTGAAGTATATGGAGATATGGAAGTTGTGGTGAATGTGGAGAACCGGCAAACGTCCTGAATCTAACCAACTGCTAAAAACTGAGAATTTGTTACGTACAGAGATCTAATTTTGCAGACAAAGATTGAAAAAAATAAATTATTGGTTCAGATGAATGAGGAGTAGCTGGAAATGAGGAGATAGTAGAAGTTATCCAAATATTATATAGGAAATGCACATTAATGGAGATAGCGAGATTAATTAAATGGATCATCTTGAACATTGAGAGAAGCTACTAAAAGCAAAATTCATGATAATTGGAGAATTTGCTAATGTGGGAACAAAGAAATATCTGCAGTTAGGGAATATAGAAGACATTGAGCAATGGATTGATTTTGGAAATGTGTGGAATTTTAGAAATTGAGATATTAATATCGATTAGCTGTAGAAATTATTGAAGGTGCAGAATTTGATTGAAACCTGAAATCTCTGCAGTCAGTGGAAGAGCGGATGATAAAATCAGCTAACTTCATGGAATTGGCGACTTTACAGATATTGAGATTGAGATATATCTGCAGATATCGAAAAAACTTAAAATTGCACAATTGCTAGAATCTGACATTGTGATAGAGAAGGAAATCAAGTTTTTGTGACATTGAAGTATATGGAGATATGGAAGTTGTGGTGAATGTGGAGAACCGGCAAACTTCCTGAATCTAACCAATTGCTTAAAACTGAGAATTTGTTACGTACAGAGATCTAAGTTTGCAGACAAAGATTGAAAAAAATAAATTATTGGTTCAGATGAATGAGGAGTAGCTGGAAATGAGGAGATAGTAGAAGTTTTTCCAAATATTTAGATAAGAAATGCACATTAATAGAGATAGCGAGATTAATTAAATGGATCATCCTGAACATTGAGAGAAGCTACTAAAAGCAAAATTCATGATAATTGGAGAATTTGCTAAGATGGGAACAAAGAAATATCTGCAGTTTGAGAATATACAAGACATTGAGCATTCGATTGATTTTGATATTTTGCAAGATACAGAGAGACAGCTTTTCAGAATTTGCAGGATATGGCAAAAATTGAAGAAGCGTTCAATGCGGAGAAGCTGCAAGATTGCTAAGTAGTACATATTGCTGAGAATTGAGAATGTGACAGATTCAGGGAACTAAATTTGCTGGTAAATATAGAACACCAGGAATTGAAGTCTGAGATTAATGGGGAATTGTTAGAAATGTGGATATGCTTAGAAATATAGATATTAATGCTGCTGGAGAGCTGAAATAGCAGTGATGGACAAAATGATGGAAGTTGAGAAAGCTGTGCATTGGGCGAAAGAACAGATGCTTCAAGTAGCAAAATTCATGGAAATGGAAGATTCTCCTAAGCTGGGAACTAAGATGTATCTACAGACAGAGAAAATGCCAGAAGTTGATCAACTGCAGGAAAGAGAGAGAAACTGTAGAGGTGTTGATTGATATTTATTGTAAGAAACTGAGCACTTGCTGGATAGCAATAAACTGATTTGTTGAAAAAGAGAAATGGAATAGTTGAACGCTGTTTAGAACAATGAAGATTTGGAAATGTGTGGAGTTTTAGAAATTGAGATATTAATATCGATTAGCTGTAGAAATTATTGAAGGTGCAGAATTTGATTGAAACCAGAAATCGCTGCAGTCAGTGGAAGAGATGATAAAATAAGCTAACTTCATGGAATTGGCGACTTTACAAATATTGAGATTGAGATATATCTGCAGATATCGATAGTACTTCAAATTGCACAATTGCTAGAAACTGACATTGTGATAGAGAAGGAAAGCAGGATTTCATGACATTGAAGTATATGGAGATATGGAAGTTGTGGTGAATGTGGAGAACCGGCAAACGTCCTGAATCTAACCAACTGCTAAAAACTGAGAATTTGTTACGTACAGAGATCTAATTTTGCAGACAAAGATTGAAAAAAATAAATTATTGGTTCAGATGAATGAGGAGTAGCTGGAAATGAGGAGATAGTAGAAGTTATCCAAATATTATATAGGAAATGCACATTAATGGAGATAGCGAGATTAATTAAATGGATCATCTTGAACATTGAGAGAAGCTACTAAAAGCAAAATTCATGATAATTGGAGAATTTGCTAATGTGGGAACAAAGAAATATCTGCAGTTAGGGAATATAGAAGACATTGAGCAATGGATTGATTTTGGAAATGTGTGGAATTTTAGAAATTGAGATATTAATATCGATTAGCTGTAGAAATTATTGAAGGTGCAGAATTTGATTGAAACCTGAAATCTCTGCAGTCAGTGGAAGAGCGGATGATAAAATCAGCTAACTTCATGGAATTGGCGACTTTACAGATATTGAGATTGAGATATATCTGCAGATATCGAAAAAACTTAAAATTGCACAATTGCTAGAATCTGACATTGTGATAGAGAAGGAAAGCAAGTTTTTGTGACATTGAAGTATATGGAGATATGGAAGTTGTGGTGAATGTGGAGAACCGGCAAACGTCCTGAATCTAACCAATTGCTTAAAACTGAGAATTTGTTACGTACAGAGATCTAAGTTTGCAGACAAAGATTGAAAAAAATAAATTATTGGTTCAGATGAATGAGGAGTAGCTGGAAATGAGGAGATAGTAGAAGTTTTTCCAAATATTTAGATAAGAAATGCACATTAATAGAGATAGCGAGATTAATTAAATGGATCATCTGAACATTGAGAGAAGCTACTAAAAGCAAAATTCATGATAATTGGAGAATTTGCTAAGATGGGAACAAAGAAATATCTGCAGTTTGAGAATATACAAGACATTGAGCATTCGATTGATTTTGATATTTTGCAAGATACAGAGAGACAGCTTTTCAGAATTTGCAGGATATGGCAAAAATTGAAGAAGCGTTCAATGCGGAGAAGCTGCAAGATTGCTAAGTAGTACATATTGCTGAGAATTGAGAATGTGACAGATACAGGGAACTAAATTTGCTGGTAAATATAGAACACCAGGAATTGAAGTCTGAGATTAATGGGGAATTGTTAGAAATGTGGATATGCTTAGAAATATAGATATTAATGCTGCTGGAGAGCTGAAATAGCAGTGATGGACAAAATGATGGAAGTTGAGAAAGCTGTGCATTGGGCGAAAGAACAGATGCTTCAAGTAGCAAAATTCATGGAAATGGAAGATTCTCCTAAGCTGGGAACTAAGATGTATCTACAGACAGAGAAAATGCCAGAAGTTGATCAACTGCAGGAAAGAGAGAGAAACTGTAGAGGTGTTGATTGATATTTATTGTAAGAAACTGAGCACTTGCTGGATAGCAATAAACTGATTTGTTGAAAAAGAGAAATGGAGTAGTTGAACGCTGTTTAGAACAATGAAGATTTGGAAATGTGTGGAGTTTTAGAAATTGAGATATTAATATCGATTAGCTGTAGAAATTATTGAAGGTGCAGAATTTGATTGAAACCAGAAATCGCTGCAGTCAGTGGAAGAGATGATAAAATAAGCTAACTTCATGGAATTGGCGACTTTACAAATATTGAGATTGAGATATATCTGCAGATATCGATAGTACTTCAAATTGCACAATTGCTAGAATCTGACATTGTGATAGAGAAGGAAAGCAAGATTTCATGACATTGAAGTATATGGAGATATGGAAGTTGTGGTGAATGTGGAGAACCGGCAAACGTCCTGAATCTAACCAACTGCTAAAAACTGAGAATTTGTTACGTACAGAGATCTAATTTTGCAGACAAAGATTGAAAAAAATAAATTATTGGTTCAGATGAATGAGGAGTAGCTGGAAATGAGGAGATAGTAGAAGTTATCCAAATATTATATAGGAAATGCACATTAATGGAGATAGCGAGATTAATTAAATGGATCATCTTGAACATTGAGAGAAGCTACTAAAAGCAAAATTCATGATAATTGGAGAATTTGCTAATGTGGGAACAAAGAAATATCTGCAGTTAGGGAATATAGAAGACATTGAGCAATGGATTGATTTTGGAAATGTGTGGAATTTTAGAAATTGAGATATTAATATCGATTAGCTGTAGAAATTATTGAAGGTGCAGAATTTGATTGAAACCTGAAATCTCTGCAGTCAGTGGAAGAGCGGATGATAAAATCAGCTAACTTCATGGAATTGGCGACTTTACAGATATTGAGATTGAGATATATCTGCAGATATCGAAAAAACTTAAAATTGCACAATTGCTAGAATCTGACATTGTGATAGAGAAGGAAATCAAGTTTTTGTGACATTGAAGTATATGGAGATATGGAAGTTGTGGTGAATGTGAAGAACCGGCAAACTTCCTGAATCTAACCAATTGCTTAAAACTGAGAATTTGTTACGTACAGAGATCTAAGTTTGCAGACAAAGATTGAAAAAAATAAATTATTGGTTCAGATGAATGAGGAGTAGCTGGAAATGAGGAGATAGTAGAAGTTTTTCCAAATATTTAGATAAGAAATGCACATTAATAGAGATAGCGAGATTAATTAAATGGATCATCCTGAACATTGAGAGAAGCTACTAAAAGCAAAATTCATGATAATTGGAGAATTTGCTAAGATGGGAACAAAGAAATATCTGCAGTTTGAGAATATACAAGACATTGAGCATTCGATTGATTTTGATATTTTGCAAGATACAGAGAGACAGCTTTTCAGAATTTGCAGGATATGGCAAAAATTGAAGAAGCGTTCAATGCGGAGAAGCTGCAAGATTGCTAAGTAGTACATATTGCTGAGAATTGAGAATGTGACAGATACAGGGAACTAAATTTGCTGGTAAATATAGAACACCAGGAATTGAAGTCTGAGATTAATGGGGAATTGTTAGAAATGTGGATATGCTTAGAAATATAGATATTAATGCTGCTGGAGAGCTGAAATAGCAGTGATGGACAAAATGATGGAAGTTGAGAAAGCTGTGCATTGGGCGAAAGAACAGATGCTTCAAGTAGCAAAATTCATGGAAATGGAAGATTCTCCTAAGCTGGGAACTAAGATGTATCTACAGACAGAGAAAATGCCAGAAGTTGATCAACTGCAGGAAAGAGAGAGAAACTGTAGAGGTGTTGATTGATATTTATTGTAAGAAACTGAGCACTTGCTGGATAGCAATAAACTGATTTGTTGAAAAAGAGAAATGGAGTAGTTGAACGCTGTTTAGAACAATGAAGATTTGGAAATGTGTGGAGTTTTAGAAATTGAGATATTAATATCGATTAGCTGTAGAAATTATTGAAGGTGCAGAATTTGATTGAAACCAGAAATCGCTGCAGTCAGTGGAAGAGATGATAAAATAAGCTAACTTCATGGAATTGGCGACTTTACAAATATTGAGATTGAGATATATCTGCAGATATCGATAGTACTTCAAATTGCACAATTGCTAGAATCTGACATTGTGATAGAGAAGGAAAGCAAGATTTCATGACATTGAAGTATATGGAGATATGGAAGTTGTGGTGAATGTGGAGAACCGGCAAACGTCCTGAATCTAACCAACTGCTAAAAACTGAGAATTTGTTACGTACAGAGATCTAAGTTTGCAGACAAAGATTGAAAAAAATAAATTATTGGTTCAGATGAATGAGGAGTAGCTGGAAATGAGGAGATAGTAGAAGTTATCCAAATATTATATAGGAAATGCACATTAATGGAGATAGCGAGATTAATTAAATGGATCATCTTGAACATTGAGAGAAGCTACTAAAAGCAAAATTCATGATAATTGGAGAATTTGCTAATGTGGGAACAAAGAAATATCTGCAGTTAGGGAATATAGAAGACATTGAGCAATGGATTGATTTTGGAAATGTGTGGAATTTTAGAAATTGAGATATTAATATCGATTAGCTGTAGAAATTATTGAAGGTGCAGAATTTGATTGAAACCTGAAATCTCTGCAGTCAGTGGAAGAGCGGATGATAAAATCAGCTAACTTCATGGAATTGGCGACTTTACAGATATTGAGATTGAGATATATCTGCAGATATCGAAAAAACTTAAAATTGCACAATTGCTAGAATCTGACATTGTGATAGAGAAGGAAAGCAAGTTTTTGTGACATTGAAGTATATGGAGATATGGAAGTTGTGGTGAATGTGGAGAACCGGCAAACGTCCTGAATCTAACCAATTGCTTAAAACTGAGAATTTGTTACGTACAGAGATCTAAGTTTGCAGACAAAGATTGAAAAAAATAAATTATTGGTTCAGATGAATGAGGAGTAGCTGGAAATGAGGAGATAGTAGAAGTTTTTCCAAATATTTAGATAAGAAATGCACATTAATAGAGATAGCGAGATTAATTAAATGGATCATCCTGAACATTGAGAGAAGCTACTAAAAGCAAAATTCATGATAATTGGAGAATTTGCTAAGATGGGAACAAAGAAATATCTGCAGTTTGAGAATATACAAGACATTGAGCATTCGATTGATTTTGATATTTTGCAAGATACAGAGAGACAGCTTTTCAGAATTTGCAGGATATGGCAAAAATTGAAGAAGCGTTCAATGCGGAGAAGCTGCAAGATTGCTAAGTAGTACATATTGCTGAGAATTGAGAATGTGACAGATACAGGGAACTAAATTTGCTGGTAAATATAGAACACCAGGAATTGAAGTCTGAGATTAATGGGGAATTGTTAGAAATGTGGATATGCTTAGAAATATAGATATTAATGCTGCTGGAGAGCTGAAATAGCAGTGATGGACAAAATGATGGAAGTTGAGAAAGCTGTGCATTGGGCGAAAGAACAGATGCTTCAAGTAGCAAAATTCATGGAAATGGAAGATTCTCCTAAGCTGGGAACTAAGATGTATCTACAGACAGAGAAAATGCCAGAAGTTGATCAACTGCAGGAAAGAGAGAGAAACTGTAGAGGTGTTGATTGATATTTATTGTAAGAAACTGAGCACTTGCTGGATAGCAATAAACTGATTTGTTGAAAAAGAGAAATGGAGTAGTTGAACGCTGTTTAGAACAATGAAGATTTGGAAATGTGTGGAGTTTTAGAAATTGAGATATTAATATCGATTAGCTGTAGAAATTATTGAAGGTGCAGAATTTGATTGAAACCAGAAATCGCTGCAGTCAGTGGAAGAGATGATAAAATAAGCTAACTTCATGGAATTGGCGACTTTACAAATATTGAGATTGAGATATATCTGCAGATATCGATAGTACTTCAAATTGCACAATTGCTAGAATCTGACATTGTGATAGAGAAGGAAAGCAAGATTTCATGACATTGAAGTATATGGAGATATGGAAGTTGTGGTGAATGTGGAGAACCGGCAAACGTCCTGAATCTAACCAACTGCTAAAAACTGAGAATTTGTTACGTACAGAGATCTAATTTTGCAGACAAAGATTGAAAAAAATAAATTATTGGTTCAGATGAATGAGGAGTAGCTGGAAATGAGGAGATAGTAGAAGTTATCCAAATATTATATAGGAAATGCACATTAATGGAGATAGCGAGATTAATTAAATGGATCATCTTGAACATTGAGAGAAGCTACTAAAAGCAAAATTCATGATAATTGGAGAATTTGCTAATGTGGGAACAAAGAAATATCTGCAGTTAGGGAATATAGAAGACATTGAGCAATGGATTGATTTTGGAAATGTGTGGAATTTTAGAAATTGAGATATTAATATCGATTAGCTGTAGAAATTATTGAAGGTGCAGAATTTGATTGAAACCTGAAATCTCTGCAGTCAGTGGAAGAGCGGATGATAAAATCAGCTAACTTCATGGAATTGGCGACTTTACAGATATTGAGATTGAGATATATCTGCAGATATCGAAAAAACTTAAAATTGCACAATTGCTAGAATCTGACATTGTGATAGAGAAGGAAAGCAAGTTTTTGTGACATTGAAGTATATGGAGATATGGAAGTTGTGGTGAATGTGGAGAACCGGCAAACTTCCTGAATCTAACCAATTGCTTAAAACTGAGAATTTGTTACGTACAGAGATCTAAGTTTGCAGACAAAGATTGAAAAAAATAAATTATTGGTTCAGATGAATGAGGAGTAGCTGGAAATGAGGAGATAGTAGAAGTTTTTCCAAATATTTAGATAGGAAATGCACATTAATAGAGATAGCGAGATTAATTAAATGGATCATCCTGAACATTGAGAGAAGCTACTAAAAGCAAAATTCATGATAATTGGAGAATTTGCTAAGATGGGAACAAAGAAATATCTGCAGTTTGAGAATATACAAGACATTGAGCATTCGATTGATTTTGATATTTTGCAAGATACAGAGAGACAGCTTTTCAGAATTTGCAGGATATGGCAAAAATTGAAGAAGCGTTCAATGCGGAGAAGCTGCAAGATTGCTAAGTAGTACATATTGCTGAGAATTGAGAATGTGACAGATACAGGGAACTAAATTTGCTGGTAAATATAGAACACCAGGAATTGAAGTCTGAGATTAATGGGGAATTGTTAGAAATGTGGATATGCTTAGAAATATAGATATTAATGCTGCTGGAGAGCTGAAATAGCAGTGATGGACAAAATGATGGAAGTTGAGAAAGCTGTGCATTGGGCGAAAGAACAGATGCTTCAAGTAGCAAAATTCATGGAAATGGAAGATTCTCCTAAGCTGGGAACTAAGATGTATCTACAGACAGAGAAAATGCCAGAAGTTGATCAACTGCAGGAAAGAGAGAGAAACTGTAGAGGTGTTGATTGATATTTATTGTAAGAAACTGAGCACTTGCTGGGTAGCAATAAACTGATTTGTTGAAAAAGAGAAATGGAGTAGTTGAACGCTGTTTAGAACAATGAAGATTTGGAAATGTGTGGAGTTTTAGAAATTGAGATATTAATATCGATTAGCTGTAGAAATTATTGAAGGTGCAGAATTTGATTGAAACCAGAAATCGCTGCAGTCAGTGGAAGAGATGATAAAATAAGCTAACTTCATGGAATTGGCGACTTTACAAATATTGAGATTGAGATATATCTGCAGATATCGATAGTACTTCAAATTGCACAATTGCTAGAATCTGACATTGTGATAGAGAAGGAAAGCAAGATTTCATGACATTGAAGTATATGGAGATATGGAAGTTGTGGTGAATGTGGAGAACCGGCAAACGTCCTGAATCTAACCAACTGCTAAAAACTGAGAATTTGTTACGTACAGAGATCTAATTTTGCAGACAAAGATTGAAAAAAATAAATTATTGGTTCAGATGAATGAGGAGTAGCTGGAAATGAGGAGATAGTAGAAGTTATCCAAATATTATATAGGAAATGCACATTAATGGAGATAGCGAGATTAATTAAATGGATCATCTTGAACATTGAGAGAAGCTACTAAAAGCAAAATTCATGATAATTGGAGAATTTGCTAATGTGGGAACAAAGAAATATCTGCAGTTAGGGAATATAGAAGACATTGAGCAATGGATTGATTTTGGAAATGTGTGGAATTTTAGAAATTGAGATATTAATATCGATTAGCTGTAGAAATTATTGAAGGTGCAGAATTTGATTGAAACCTGAAATCTCTGCAGTCAGTGGAAGAGCGGATGATAAAATCAGCTAACTTCATGGAATTGGCGACTTTACAGATATTGAGATTGAGATATATCTGCAGATATCGAAAAAACTTAAAATTGCACAATTGCTAGAATCTGACATTGTGATAGAGAAGGAAAGCAAGTTTTTGTGACATTGAAGTATATGGAGATATGGAAGTTGTGGTGAATGTGGAGAACCGGCAAACGTCCTGAATCTAACCAATTGCTTAAAACTGAGAATTTGTTACGTACAGAGATCTAAGTTTGCAGACAAAGATTGAAAAAAATAAATTATTGGTTCAGATGAATGAGGAGTAGCTGGAAATGAGGAGATAGTAGAAGTTTTTCCAAATATTTAGATAAGAAATGCACATTAATAGAGATAGCGAGATTAATTAAATGGATCATCCTGAACATTGAGAGAAGCTACTAAAAGCAAAATTCATGATAATTGGAGAATTTGCTAAGATGGGAACAAAGAAATATCTGCAGTTTGAGAATATACAAGACATTGAGCATTCGATTGATTTTGATATTTTGCAAGATACAGAGAGACAGCTTTTCAGAATTTGCAGGATATGGCAAAAATTGAAGAAGCGTTCAATGCGGAGAAGCTGCAAGATTGCTAAGTAGTACATATTGCTGAGAATTGAGAATGTGACAGATACAGGGAACTAAATTTGCTGGTAAATATAGAACACCAGGAATTGAAGTCTGAGATTAATGGGGAATTGTTAGAAATGTGGATATGCTTAGAAATATAGATATTAATGCTGCTGGAGAGCTGAAATAGCAGTGATGGACAAAATGATGGAAGTTGAGAAAGCTGTGCATTGGGCGAAAGAACAGATGCTTCAAGTAGCAAAATTCATGGAAATGGAAGATTCTCCTAAGCTGGGAACTAAGATGTATCTACAGACAGAGAAAATGCCAGAAGTTGATCAACTGCAGGAAAGAGAGAGAAACTGTAGAGGTGTTGATTGATATTTATTGTAAGAAACTGAGCACTTGCTGGGTAGCAATAAACTGATTTGTTGAAAAAGAGAAATGGAGTAGTTGAACGCTGTTTAGAACAATGAAGATTTGGAAATGTGTGGAGTTTTAGAAATTGAGATATTAATATCGATTAGCTGTAGAAATTATTGAAGGTGCAGAATTTGATTGAAACCAGAAATCGCTGCAGTCAGTGGAAGAGATGATAAAATAAGCTAACTTCATGGAATTGGCGACTTTACAAATATTGAGATTGAGATATATCTGCAGATATCGATAGTACTTCAAATTGCACAATTGCTAGAATCTGACATTGTGATAGAGAAGGAAAGCAAGATTTCATGACATTGAAGTATATGGAGATATGGAAGTTGTGGTGAATGTGGAGAACCGGCAAACGTCCTGAATCTAACCAACTGCTAAAAACTGAGAATTTGTTACGTACAGAGATCTAATTTTGCAGACAAAGATTGAAAAAAATAAATTATTGGTTCAGATGAATGAGGAGTAGCTGGAAATGAGGAGATAGTAGAAGTTATCCAAATATTATATAGGAAATGCACATTAATGGAGATAGCGAGATTAATTAAATGGATCATCTTGAACATTGAGAGAAGCTACTAAAAGCAAAATTCATGATAATTGGAGAATTTGCTAATGTGGGAACAAAGAAATATCTGCAGTTAGGGAATATAGAAGACATTGAGCAATGGATTGATTTTGGAAATGTGTGGAATTTTAGAAATTGAGATATTAATATCGATTAGCTGTAGAAATTATTGAAGGTGCAGAATTTGATTGAAACCTGAAATCTCTGCAGTCAGTGGAAGAGCGGATGATAAAATCAGCTAACTTCATGGAATTGGCGACTTTACAGATATTGAGATTGAGATATATCTGCAGATATCGAAAAAACTTAAAATTGCACAATTGCTAGAATCTGACATTGTGATAGAGAAGGAAATCAAGTTTTTGTGACATTGAAGTATATGGAGATATGGAAGTTGTGGTGAATGTGGAGAACCGGCAAACTTCCTGAATCTAACCAATTGCTTAAAACTGAGAATTTGTTACGTACAGAAATCTAAGTTTGCAGACAAAGATTGAAAAAAATAAATTATTGGTTCAGATGAATGAGGAGTAGCTGGAAATGAGGAGATAGTAGAAGTTTTTCCAAATATTTAGATAGAAATGCACATTAATAGAGATAGCGAGATTAATTAAATGGATCATCCTGAACATTGAGAGAAGCTACTAAAAGCAAAATTCATGATAATTGGAGAATTTGCTAAGATGGGAACAAAGAAATATCTGCAGTTTGAGAATATACAAGACATTGAGCATTCGATTGATTTTGATATTTTGCAAGATACAGAGAGACAGCTTTTCAGAATTTGCAGGATATGGCAAAAATTGAAGAAGCGTTCAATGCGGAGAAGCTGCAAGATTGCTAAGTAGTACATATTGCTGAGAATTGAGAATGTGACAGATACAGGGAACTAAATTTGCTGGTAAATATAGAACACCAGGAATTGAAGTCTGAGATTAATGGGGAATTGTTAGAAATGTGGATATGCTTAGAAATATAGATATTAATGCTGCTGGAGAGCTGAAATAGCAGTGATGGACAAAATGATGGAAGTTGAGAAAGCTGTGCATTGGGCAAAAGAACAGATGCTTCAAGTAGCAAAATTCATGGAAATGGAAGATTCTCCTAAGCTGGGAACTAAGATGTATCTACAGACAGAGAAAATGCCAGAAGTTGATCAACTGCAGGAAAGAGAGAGAAACTGTAGAGGTGTTGATTGATATTTATTGTAAGAAACTGAGCACTTGCTGGATAGCAATAAACTGATTTGTTGAAAAAGAGAAATGGAGTAGTTGAACGCTGTTTAGAACAATGAAGATTTGGAAATGTGTGGAATATTAGAAATTGAGATATTAATATCGATTAGCTGTAGAAATTATTGAAGGTGCAGAATTTGATTGAAACCAGAAATCGCTGCAGTCAGTGGAAGAGGATGATAAAATAAGCTAACTTCATGGAATTGGCGACTTTACAGATATTGAGATTGAGATATATCTGCAGATATCGATAGTACTTCAAATTGCACAATTGCTAGAAAATGCCATTGTGATAGAGAAGGAAAGCAAGATCACATGACATTGAAGTATATGGAGATATGGAAGTTGTGGTGAATGTGGAGAACCGGCAAACGTCCTGAATCTAACCAACTGCTAAAAACTGAGAATTTGTTACGTACAGAGATCTAATTTTGCAGACAAAGATTGAAAAAAATAAATTATTGGTTCAGATGAATGAGGAGTAGCTGGAAATGCGGAGATAGTAGAAGTTATCCAAATATTATATAGGAAATGCACATTAATGGAGATAGCGAGATTAATTAAATGGATCATCTTGAACATTGAGAGAAGCTACTAAAAGCAAAATTCATGATAATTGGAGAATTTGCTAATGTGGGAACAAAGAAATATCTGCAGTTAGGGAATATAGAAGACATTGAGCAATGGATTGATTTTGGAAATGTGTGGAATTTTAGAAATTGAGATATTAATATCGATTAGCTGTAGAAATTATTGAAGGTGCAGAATTTGATTGAAACCTGAAATCTCTGCAGTCAGTGGAAGAGCGGATGATAAAATCAGCTAACTTCATGGAATTGGCGACTTTACAGATATTGAGATTGAGATATATCTGCAGATATCGAAAAAACTTAAAATTGCACAATTGCTAGAATCTGACATTGTGATAGAGAAGGAAAGCAAGTTTTTGTGACATTGAAGTATATGGAGATATGGAAGTTGTGGTGAATGTGGAGACTCTGCAAACGTCCTGAATCTAACCAATTGCTTCAAACTGAGAATTTGTTACGTAGAGAGATCTAAGTTTGCTGACAAAGAGTGAAATAAATAAATTATTGGTTCAGATGAATGAGGAGTAGCTGCAAATGTGGAGATAGTAGAAGTTTTTCCAAATATTTAGATAGGAAATGCACATAAATAGAGATAGCGAGATTAATTAAATGGACCATCTTGAACATTGAGAGAAGCTACAAAAAGCAAAATTCATGATAATTGGAGAATTTGCTAAGATGGGAACAAAGAAATATCTGCAGTTTGAGAATATACAAGACATTGAGCATTCGATTGATTTTGATATTTTGCAAGATACAGAGAGACAGCTTTTCAGAATTTGCAGGATATGGCAAAAATTGAAGAAGCGTTCAATGCGGAGAAGCTGCAAGATTGCTAAGTAGTACATATTGCTGAGAATTGAGAATGTGACAGATACAGGGAACTAAATTTGCTGGTAAATATAGAACACCAGGAATTGAAGTCTGAGATTAATGGGGAATTGTTAGAAATGTGGATATGCTTAGAAATATAGATATTAATGCTGCTGGAGAGCTGAAATAGCAGTGATGGACAAAATGATGGAAGTTGAGAAAGCTGTGCATTGGGCGAAAGAACAGATGCTTCAAGTAGCAAAATTCATGGAAATGGAAGATTCTCCTAAGCTGGGAACTAAGATGTATCTACAGACAGAGAAAATGCCAGAAGTTGATCAACTGCAGGAAAGAGAGAGAAACTGTAGAGGTGTTGATTGATATTTATTGTAAGAAACTGAGCACTTGCTGGGTAGCAATAAACTGATTTGTTGAAAAAAGAAATGGAGTAGTTGAACGCTGTTTAGAACAATGAAGATTTGGAAATGTGTGGAGTTTTAGAAATTGAGATATTAATATCGATTAGCTGTAGAAATTATTGAAGGTGCAGAATTTGATTGAAACCAGAAATCGCTGCAGTCAGTGGAAGAGATGATAAAATAAGCTAACTTCATGGAATTGGCGACTTTACAAATATTGAGATTGAGATATATCTGCAGATATCGATAGTACTTCAAATTGCACAATTGCTAGAATCTGACATTGTGATAGAGAAGGAAAGCAAGATTTCATGACATTGAAGTATATGGAGATATGGAAGTTGTGGTGAATGTGGAGAACCGGCAAACGTCCTGAATCTAAGCAATTGCTTCAAACTGAGAATTTGTTACGTACAAAGAACTAAGTTTGCTGACAAAGAGTGAAATTGATAAATTATTGGTTCAGATGAATGAGGAGTAGCTGGAAATGAGGAGATAGTAGAAGTAGTTCCAAATATTTAGATAGGAAATGCACATTAATGGAGATAGCGAATTTAATTAAAGGGATCATCTTGAACATTGAGAGAAGCTACTAAAAGCAAAATTCATGATAATTGGAGAATTTGCTAATATGGGAACAAAGAAATATCTGCAGTTTGAGAATATACAAGACATTGAGCATTCGATTGATTTTGATATTTTGCAAGAAACAGAGAGCCAGCTTTTCAGAATTTGCAGGATATGGCAAAAATTGAAGAAGCGTTCAATGCGGAGAAGCTGCAAGATTGCTAAGTAGTACATATTGCTGAGAATTGAGAATGTGACAGATACAGGGAACTAAATTTGCTGGTAAATATAGAACACCAGGAATTGAAGTCTGAGATTAATGGGGAATTGATAGAAATGTGGATATGCTTAGAAATATAGATATTAATGCTGCTGGAGAGCTGAAATAGCAGTGATGGACAAAATGATGGAAGTTGAGAAAGCTGTGCATTGGGCGAAAGAACAGATGCTTCAAGTAGCAAAATTCATGGAAATGGAAGATTCTCCTAAGCTGGGAACTAAGATGTATCTACAGACAGAGAAAATGCCAGAAGTTGATCAACTGCAGGAAAGAGAGAGAAACTGTAGAGGTGTTGATTGATATTTATTGTAAGAAACTGAGCACTTGCTGGGTAGCAATAAACTGATTTGTTGAAAAAGAGAAATGGAGTAGTTGAACGCTGTTTAGAACAATGAAGATTTGGAAATGTGTGGAGTTTTAGAAATTGAGATATTAATATCGATTAGCTGTAGAAATTATTGAAGGTGCAGAATTTGATTGAAACCAGAAATCGCTGCAGTCAGTGGAAGAGATGATAAAATAAGCTAACTTCATGGAATTGGCGACTTTACAAATATTGAGATTGAGATATATCTGCAGATATCGATAGTACTTCAAATTGCACAATTGCTAGAATCTGACATTGTGATAGAGAAGGAAAGCAAGATTTCATGACATTGAAGTATATGGAGATATGGAAGTTGTGGTGAATGTGGAGAACCGGCAAACGTCCTGAATCTAACCAACTGCTAAAAACTGAGAATTTGTTACGTACAGAGATCTAAGTTTGCAGACAAAGATTGAAAAAAATAAATTATTGGTTCAGATGAATGAGGAGTAGCTGGAAATGAGGAGATAGTAGAAGTTATCCAAATATTATATAGGAAATGCACATTAATGGAGATAGCGAGATTAATTAAATGGATCATCTTGAACATTGAGAGAAGCTACTAAAAGCAAAATTCATGATAATTGGAGAATTTGCTAATGTGGGAACAAAGAAATATCTGCAGTTAGGGAATATAGAAGACATTGAGCAATGGATTGATTTTGGAAATGTGTGGAATTTTAGAAATTGAGATATTAATATCGATTAGCTGTAGAAATTATTGAAGGTGCAGAATTTGATTGAAACCTGAAATCTCTGCAGTCAGTGGAAGAGCGGATGATAAAATCAGCTAACTTCATGGAATTGGCGACTTTACAGATATTGAGATTGAGATATATCTGCAGATATCGAAAAAACTTAAAATTGCACAATTGCTAGAATCTGACATTGTGATAGAGAAGGAAAGCAAGTTTTTGTGACATTGAAGTATATGGAGATATGGAAGATGTGGTGAATGTGGAGAACCGGCAAACGTCCTGAATCTAACCAATTGCTTAAAACTGAGAATTTGTTACGTACAGAGATCTAAGTTTGCAGACAAAGATTGAAAAAAATAAATTATTGGTTCAGATGAATGAGGAGTAGCTGGAAATGAGGAGATAGTAGAAGTTTTTCCAAATATTTAGATAGGAAATGCACATTAATAGAGATAGCGAGATTAATTAAATGGATCATCTTGAACATTGAGAGAAGCTACTAAAAGCAAAATTCATGATAATTGGAGAATTTGCTAAGATGGGAACAAAGAAATATCTGCAGTTTGAGAATATACAAGACATTGAGCATTCGATTGATTTTGATATTTTGCAAGATACAGAGAGCCAGCTTTTCAGAATTTGCAGGATATGGCAAAAATTGAAGAAGCGTTCAATGCGGAGAAGCTGCAAGATTGCTAAGTAGTACATATTGCTGAGAATTGAGAATGTGACAGATACAGGGAACTAAATTTGCTGGTAAATATAGAACACCAGGAATTGAAGTCTGAGATTAATGGGGAATTGTTAGAAATGTGGATATGCTTAGAAATATAGATATTAATGCTGCTGGAGAGCTGAAATAGCAGTGATGGACAAAATGATGGAAGTTGAGAAAGCTGTGCATTGGGCGAAAGAACAGATGCTTCAAGTAGCAAAATTCATGGAAATGGAAGATTCTCCTAAGCTGGGAACTAAGATGTATCTACAGACAGAGAAAATGCCAGAAGTTGATCAACTGCAGGAAAGAGAGAGAAACTGTAGAGGTGTTGATTGATATTTATTGTAAGAAACTGAGCACTTGCTGGGTAGCAATAAACTGATTTGTTGAAAAGAGAAATGGAGTAGTTGAACGCTGTTTAGAACAATGAAGATTTGGAAATGTGTGGAGTTTTAGAAATTGAGATATTAATATCGATTAGCTGTAGAAATTATTGAAGGTGCAGAATTTGATTGAAACCAGAAATCGCTGCAGTCAGTGGAAGAGATGATAAAATAAGCTAACTTCATGGAATTGGCGACTTTACAAATATTGAGATTGAGATATATCTGCAGATATCGATAGTACTTCAAATTGCACAATTGCTAGAATCTGACATTGTGATAGAGAAGGAAAGCAAGATTTCATGACATTGAAGTATGTGGAGATATGGAAGTTGTGGTGAATGTGGAGAACCGGCAAACGTACAGAATCTAAGCAATTGTTTCAAACTGAGAATTTGTTACGTACAAAGAACTAAGTTTGCTGACAAAGAGTGAAATTGATAAATTATTGGTTCAGATGAATGAGGAGTAGCTGGAAATGAGGAGATAGTAGAAGTTGTTCCAAATATTTAGATAGGAAATGCACATTAATGGAGATAGCGAGATTAATTAAATGGATCATCTTGAACATTGAGAGAAGCTACTAAAAGCAAAATTCATGATAATTGGAGAATTTGCTAAGATGGGAACAAAGAAATATCTGCAGTTTGAGAATATACAAGACATTGAGCATTCGATTGATTTTGATATTTTGCAAGAAACAGAGAGCCAGCTTTTCAGAATTTGCAGGATATGGCAAAAATTGAAGAAGCGTTCAATGCGGAGAAGCTGCAAGATTGCTAAGTAGTACATATTGCTGAGAATTGAGAATGTGACAGATACAGGGAACTAAATTTGCTGGTAAATATAGAACACCAGGAATTGAAGTCTGAGATTAATGGGGAATTGTTAGAAATGTGGATATGCTTAGAAATATAGATATTAATGCTGCTGGAGAGCTGAAATAGCAGTGATGGACAAAATGATGGAAGTTGAGAAAGCTGTGCATTGGGCGAAAGGACAGATGCTTCAAGTAGCAAAATTCATGGAAATGGAAGATTCTCCTAAGCTGGGAACTAAGATGTATCTACAGACAGAGAAAATGCCAGAAGTTGATCAACTGCAGGAAAGAGAGAGAAACTGTAGAGGTGTTGATTGATATTTATTGTAAGAAACTGAGCACTTGCTGGGTAGCAATAAACTGATTTGTTGAAAAAGAGAAATGGAGTAGTTGAACGCTGTTTAGAACAATGAAGATTTGGAAATGTGTGGAGTTTTAGAAATTGAGATATTAATATCGATTATTGAAGGTGCAGAATTTGATTGAAACCAGAAATCGCTGCAGTCAGTGGAAGAGATGATAAAATAAGCTAACTTCATGGAATTGGCGAATTACAAATATTGAGATTGAGATATATCTGCAGATATCGATAGTACTTCAAATTGCACAATTGCTAGAATCTGACATTGTGATAGAGAAGGAAAGCAAGATTTCATGACATTGAAGTATATGGAGATATGGAAGTTGTGGTGAATGTGGAGAACCTGCAAACGTCCTGAATCTACACAATTGCTTCAAACTGAGAATTTGTTACGTACAGAGAACTAAGATTGCTGACAAAGAGTGAAATTGATAAATTATTGGTTCAGATGAATGAGGAGTAGCTGGAAATGAGGAGATAGTAGAAGTTGTTCCAAATATTTAGATAGGAAATGCACATTAATAGAGATAGCGAGATTAATTAAATGGATCATCTTGAACATTGAGAGAAGCTACTAAAAGCAAAATTCATGATAATTGGAGAATTTGCTAAGATGGGAACAAAGAAATATCTGCAGTTTGAGAATATACAAGACATTGAGCATTCGATTGATTTTGATATTTTTCAAGAAACAGAGAGACAGCTTTTCAGAATTTGCAGGATATGGCAAAAATTGAAGAAGCGTTCAATGCGGAGAAGCTGCAAGATTGCTAAGTAGTACATATTGCTGAGAATTGAGAATGTGACAGATACAGGGAACTAACTTTGCTGGTAAATATAGAACACCAGGAATTGAAGTCTGAGATTAATGGGGAATTGATAGAAATGTGGATATGCTTAGAAATATAGATATTAATGCTGCTGAGAGCTGAAATAGCAGTGATGGACAAAATGATGGAAGTTGAGAAAGCTGTGCATTGGGCGAAAGAACAGATGCTTCAAGTAGCAAAATTCATGGAAATGGAAGATTCTCCTAAGCTGGGAACTAAGATGTATCTACAGACAGAGAAAATGCCAGAAGTTGATCAACTGCAGGAAAGAGAGAAAAACTGTAGAGGTGTTGATTGTTATTTATTGTAAGAAACTGAGCACTTGCTGGATAGCAATAAACTGATTTGTTGAAAAAGAGAAATGGAATAGTTGAACGCTGTTTAGAACAATGAAGATTTGGAAATGTGTGGAGTTTTAGAAATTGAGATATTAATATCGATTACCTGTAGAAATTATTGAAGGTGCAGAATTTGATTGAAACCAGAAATCGCTGCAGTCAGTGGAAGAGATGATAAAATAAGCTAACTTCATGGAATTGGCGACTTTACAAATATTGAGATTGAGATATATCTGCAGATATCGATAGTACTTCAAATTGCACAATTGCTAGAATCTGACATTGTGATAGAGAAGGAAAGCAAGATTTCATGACATTGAAGTATATGGAGATATGGAAGTTGTGGTGAATGTGGAGAGCCTGCAAACGTCCTGAATCTAACCAATTGCTTCAAACTGAGAATTTGTTACGTACAGAGATCTAAGTTTGCAGACAAAGATTGAAAAAAATAAATTATTGGTTCAGATGAATGAGGAGTAGCTGGAAATGAGGAGATAGTAGAAGTTGTTCCAAATATTTAGATAGGAAATGCACATTAATGGAGATAGCGAGATTAATTAAATGGATCATCTTGAACATTGAGAGAAGCTACTAAAAGCAAAATTCATGATAATTGGAGAATTTGCTAATGTGGGAACAAAGAAATATCTGCAGTTTGGGAATATAGAAGACATTGAGCAATGGATTGATTTTGGAAATGTGTGGAATTTTAGAAATTGAGATATTAATATCGATTAGCTGTAGAAATTATTGAAGGTGCAGAATTTGATTGAAACCTGAAATCTCTGCAGTCAGTGGAAGAGCGGATGATAAAATCAGCTAACTTCATGGAATTGGCGACTTTACAGATATTGAGATTGAGATATATCTGCAGATATCGAAAAAACTTAAAATTGCACAATTGCTAGAATCTGACATTGTGATAGAGAAGGAAAGCAAGATTTTGTGACATTGAAGTATATGGAGATATGGAAGTTGTGGTGAATGTGGAGAACCTGCAAACGTCCTGAATCTAACCAATTGCTTCAAACTGAGAATTTGTTACGTACAGAGAACTAAGTTTGCTGACAAAGAGTGAAATTGATAAATTATTGGTTCAGATGAATGAGGAGTAGCTGGAAATGAGGAGATAGTAGAAGTTGTTCCAAATATTTAGATAGGAAATGCACATTAATAGAGATAGCGAGATTAATTAAATGGATCATCTTGAACATTGAGAGAAGCTACTAAAAGCAAAATTCATGATAATTGGAGAATTTGCTAAGATGGGAACAAAGAAATATCTGCAGTTTGAGAATATACAAGACATTGAGCATTCGATTGATTTTGATATTTTGCAAGATACAGAGAGCCAGCTTTTCAGAATTTGCAGGATATGGCAAAAATTGAAGAAGCGTTCAATGCGGAGAAGCTGCAAGATTGCTAAGTAGTACATATTGCTGAGAATTGAGAATGTGACAGATACAGGGAACTAAATTTGCTGGTAAATATAGAACACCAGGAATTGAAGTTTGAGATGAATGGGGAATTGTTAGAAATGTGGATATGCTTAGAAATATAGATATTAATGCTGCTGGAGAGCTGAAATAGCAGTGATGGACAAAATGATGGAAGTTGAGAAAGCTGTGCATTGGGCGAAAGAACAGATGCTTCAAGTAGCAAAATTCATGGAAATGGAAGATTCTCCTAAGCTGGGAACTAAGATGTATCTACAGACAGAGAAAATGCCAGAAGTTGATCAACTGCAGGAAAGAGAGAGAAACTGTAGAGGTGTTGATTGATATTTATTGTAAGAAACTGAGCACTTGCTGGGTAGCAATAAACTGATTTGTTGAAAAAGAGAAATGGAGTAGTTGAACGCTGTTTAGAACAATGAAGATTTGGAAATGTGTGGAGTTTTAGAAATTGAGATATTAATATCGATTATTGAAGGTGCAGAATTTGATTGAAACCAGAAATCGCTGCAGTCAGTGGAAGAGATGATAAAATAAGCTAACTTCATGGAATTGGCGACTTTACAAATATTGAGATTGAGATATATCTGCAGATATCGATAGTACTTCAAATTGCACAATTGCTAGAATCTGACATTGTGATAGAGAAGGAAAGCAAGATTTCATGACATTGAAGTATATGGAGATATGGAAGTTGTGGTGAATGTGGAGAACCTGCAAACGTCCTGAATCTACACAATTGCTTCAAACTGAGAATTTGTTACGTACAGAGAACTAAGATTGCTGACAAAGAGTGAAATTGATAAATTATTGGTTCAGATGAATGAGGAGTAGCTGGAAATGAGGAGATAGTAGAAGTTGTTCCAAATATTTAGATAGGAAATGCACATTAATAGAGATAGCGAGATTAATTAAATGGATCATCTTGAACATTGAGAGAAGCTACTAAAAGCAAAATTCATGATAATTGGAGAATTTGCTAAGATGGGAACAAAGAAATATCTGCAGTTTGAGAATATACAAGACATTGAGCATTCGATTGATTTTGATATTTTGCAAGAAACAGAGAGCCAGCTTTTCAGAATTTGCAGGATATGGCAAAAATTGAAGAAGCGTTCAATGCGGAGAAGCTGCAAGATTGCTAAGTAGTACATATTGCTGAGAATTGAGAATGTGACAGATACAGGGAACTAAATTTGCTGGTAAATATAGAACACCAGGAATTGAAGTCTGAGATTAATGGGGAATTGTTAGAAATGTGGATATGCTTAGAAATATAGATATTAATCCTGCTGGAGAGCTGAAATAGCAGTGATGGACAAAATGATGGAAGTTGAGAAAGCTGTGCATTGGGCGAAAGGACAGATGCTTCAAGTAGCAAAATTCATGGAAATGGAAGATTCTCCTAAGCTGGGAACTAAGATGTATCTACAGACAGAGAAAATGCCAGAAGTTGATCAACTGCAGGAAAGAGAGAGAAACTGTAGAGGTGTTGATTGATATTTATTGTAAGAAACTGAGCACTTGCTGGGTAGCAATAAACTGATTTGTTGAAAAAGAGAAATGGAGTAGTTGAACGCTGTTTAGAACAATGAAGATTTGGAAATGTGTGGAGTTTTAGAAATTGACATGTTAATATCGATTATTGAAGGTGCAGAATTTGATTGAAACCAGAAATCGCTGCAGTCAGTGGAAGAGATGATATAATAAGCTAACTTCATGGAATTGGCGAATTACAAATATTGAGATTGAGATATATCTGCAGATATCGATAGTACTTCAAATTGCACAATTGCTAGAATCTGACATTGTGATAGAGAAGGAAAGCAAGATTTCATGACATTGAAGTATATGGAGATATGGAAGTTGTGGTGAATGTGGAGAACCTGCAAACGTCCTGAATCTACACAATTGCTTCAAACTGAGAATTTGTTACGTACAGAGAACTAAGATTGCTGACAAAGAGTGAAATTGATAAATTATTGGTTCAGATGAATGAGGAGTAGCTGGAAATGAGGAGATAGTAGAAGTTGTTCCAAATATTTAGATAGGAAATGCACATTAATAGAGATAGCGAGATTAATTAAATGGATCATCTTGAACATTGAGAGAAGCTACTAAAAGCAAAATTCATGATAATTGGAGAATTTGCTAAGATGGGAACAAAGAAATATCTGCAGTTTGAGAATATACAAGACATTGAGCATTCGATTGATTTTGATATTTTTCAAGAAACAGAGAGACAGCTTTTCAGAATTTGCAGGATATGGCAAAAATTGAAGAAGCGTTCAATGCGGAGAAGCTGCAAGATTGCTAAGTAGTACATATTGCTGAGAATTGAGAATGTGACAGATACAGGGAACTAACTTTGCTGGTAAATATAGAACACCAGGAATTGAAGTCTGAGATTAATGGGGAATTGATAGAAATGTGGATATGCTTAGAAATATAGATATTAATGCTGCTGAGAGCTGAAATAGCAGTGATGGACAAAATGATGGAAGTTGAGAAAGCTGTGCATGGGGCAAAAGAACAGATGCTTCAAGTAGCAAAATTCATGGAAATGGAAGATTCTCCTAAGCTGGGAACTAAGATGTATCTACAGACAGAGAAAATGCCAGAAGTTGATCAACTGCAGGAAAGAGAGAAAAACTGTAGAGGTGTTGATTGTTATTTATTGTAAGAAACTGAGCACTTGCTGGATAGCAATAAACTGATTTGTTGAAAAAGAGAAATGGAATAGTTGAACGCTGTTTAGAACAATGAAGATTTGGAAATGTGTGGAGTTTTAGAAATTGAGATATTAATATCGATTACCTGTAGAAATTATTGAAGGTGCAGAATTTGATTGAAACCAGAAATCGCTGCAGTCAGTGGAAGAGCGGATGATAAAATAAGCTAACTTCATGGAATTGGCGACTTTACAAATATTGAGATTGAGATATATCTGCAGATATCGATTGTACTTCAAATTGCACAATTGCTAGAATCTGACATTGTGATAGAGAAGGAAAGCAAGATTTCATGACATTGAAGTATATGGAGATATGGAAGTTGTGGTGAATGTGGAGAACCGGCAAACTTCCTGAATCTAACCAATTGCTTCAAACTGAGAATTCGTTACGTAAAGAGATCTAAGTTTGCAGACGAAGATTGAAAAAAATAAATTATTGGTTCAGATGAATGAGGAGTAGCTGGAAATGAGGAGATAGTAGAAGTTATTCCAAATATTTAGATAGGAAATGCACATTAATGGAGATAGCGAGATTAATTAAATGGATCATCTTGAACATTGAGAGAAGCTACTAAAAGCAAAATTCATGATAATTGGAGAATTTGCTAATGTGGGAACAAAGAAATATCTGCAGTTAGGGAATATAGAAGACATTGAGCAATCGATTGATTTTGGAAATGTGTGGAATTTTAGAAATTGAGATATTAATATCGATTTGCTGTAGAAATTATTGAAGGTGCAGAATTTGATTGAAACCAGAAATCTCTGCAGTCAGTGGAAGAGCGGATGATAAAATCAGCTAACTTCATGGAATTGGCGACTTTACAGATATTGAGATTGAGATATATCTGCAGATATCGATAGTACTTCAAATTGCACAATTGCTAGAAAATGCCATTGTGATAGAGAAGGAAAGCAAGATTTTGTGACATTGAAGGCTATGGAGATATGGAAGTTGTGGTGAATGTGGAGAGCCAGCAAACGTCCTGAATCTAAGCAATTGCTTCAAACTGAGAATTTGTTACGTAAAAGAACTAAGTTTGCTGACAAAGAGTGAAATTGATAAATTTTTGGTTCAGATGAATGAGGAGTAGCTGGAAATGAGGAGATAGTAGAAGTTGTTCCAAATATTTAGATAGGAAATGCACATTAATAGAGATAGCGAGATTAATTAAATGGATCATCTTGAACATTGAGAGAAGCTACTAAAAGCAAAATTCATGATAATTGGAGAATTTGCTAAGATGGGAACAAAGAAATATCTGCAGTTTGAGAATATACAAGACATTGAGCATTCGATTGATTTTGATATTTTGCAAGATACAGAGAGCCAGCTTTTCAGAATTTGCAGGATATGGCAAAAATTGAAGAAGCGTTCAATGCGGAGAAGCTGCAAGATTGCTAAGTAGTACATATTGCTGAGAATTGAGAATGTGACAGATACAGGGAACTAAATTTGCTGGTAAATATAGAACACCAGGAATTGAAGTCTGAGATTAATGGGGAATTGTTAGAAATGTGGATATGCTTAGAAATATAGATATTAATGCTGCTGGAGAGCTGAAATAGCAGTGATGGACAAAATGATGGAAGTTGAGAAAGCTGTGCATTGGGCGAAAGAACAGATGCTTCAAGTAGCAAAATTCATGGAAATGGAAGATTCTCCTAAGCTGGGAACTAAGATGTATCTACAGACAGAGAAAATGCCAGAAGTTGATCAACTGCAGGAAAGAGAGAGAAACTGTAGAGGTGTTGATTGATATTTATTGTAAGAAACTGAGCACTTGCTGGATAGCAATAAACTGATTTGTTGAAAAAGAGAAATGGAGTAGTTGAACGCTGTTTAGAACAATGAAGATTTGGAAATGTGTGGAGTTTTAGAAATTGAGATATTAATATCGATTATTGAAGGTGCAGAATTTGATTGAAACCAGAAATCGCTGCAGTCAGTGGAAGAGATGATAAAATAAGCTAACTTCATGGAATTGGCGACTTTACAAATATTGAGATTGAGATATATCTGCAGATATCGATAGTACTTCAAATTGCACAATTGCTAGAATCTGACATTGTGATAGAGAAGGAAAGCAAGATTTCATGACATTGAAGTATATGGAGATATGGAAGTTGTGGTGAATGTGGAGAACCTGCAAACGTCCTGAATCTACCCAATTGCTTCAAACTGAGAATTTGTTTCGTACAGAGAACTAAGATTGCTGACAAAGAGTGAAATTGATAAATTATTGGTTCAGATGAATGAGGAGCAGCTGGAAATGAGGAGATAGTAGAAGTTGTTCCAAATATTTAGATAGGAAATGCACATTAATAGAGATAGCGAGATTAGTTAAATGGATCATCCTGAACATTGAGAGAAGCTACTAAAAGCAAAATTCATGATAATTGGAGAATTTGCTAAGATGGGAACAAAGAAATATCTGCAGTTTGAGAATATACAAGACATTGAGCATTCGATTGATTTTGATATTTTGCAAGAAACAGAGAGCCAGCTTTTCAGAATTTGCAGGATATGGCAAAAATTGAAGAAGCGTTCAATGCGGAGAAGCTGCAAGATTGCTAAGTAGTACATATTGCTGAGAATTGAGAATGTGACAGATACAGGGAACTAAATTTGCTGGTAAATATAGAACACCAGGAATTGAAGTCTGAGATTAATGGGGAATTGTTAGAAATGTGGATATGCTTAGAAATATAGATATTAATCCTGCTGGAGAGCTGAAATAGCAGTGATGGACAAAATGATGGAAGTTGAGAAAGCTGTGCATGGGGCAAAAGAACAGATGCTTCAAGTAGCAAAATTCATGGAAATGGAAGATTCTCCTAAGCTGGGAACTAAGATGTATCTACAGACAGAGAAAATGCCAGAAGTTGATCAACTGCAGGAAAGAGAGAGAAACTGTAGAGGTGTTGATTGATATTTATTGTAAGAAACTGAGCACTTGCTGGATAGCAATAAACTGATTTGTTGAAAAAGAGAAATGGAGTAGTTGAACGTTGTTTAGAACAATGAAGATTTGGAAATGTGTGGAGTTTTAGAAATTGAGATATTAATATCGATTACCTGTAGAAATTATTGAAGGTGCAGAATTTGATTGAAACCAGAAATCGCTGCAGTCAGTGGAAGAGCGGATGATAAAATAAGCTAACTTCATGGAATTGGCGACTTTACAAATATTGAGATTGAGATATATCTGCAGATATCGATAGTACTTCAAATTGCACAATTGCTAGAATCTGACATTGTGATAGAGAAGGAAAGCAAGATTTCATGACATTGAAGTATATGGAGATATGGAAGTTGTGGTGAATGTGGAGAACCTGCAAACGTCCTGAATCTAACCAATTGCTTCAAACTGAGAATTTGTTACGTACAGAGATCTAAGTTTGCAGACGAAGATTGAAAAAAATAAATTATTGGTTCAGATGAATGAGGAGTAGCTGGAAATGAGGAGATAGTAGAAGTTATTCCAAATATTAGATAGGAAATGCACATTAATGGAGATAGCGAGATTAATTAAATGGATCATCTTGAACATTGAGAGAAGCTACTAAAAGCAAAATTCATGATAATTGGAGAATTTGCTAATGTGGGAACAAAGAAATATCTGCAGTTAGGGAATATAGAAGACATTGAGCAATCGATTGATTTTGGAAATGTGTGGAATTTTAGAAATTGAGATATTAATATCGATTAGCTGTAGAATTTATTGAAGGTGCAGAATTTGATTGAAACCAGAAATCTCTGCAGTCAGTGGAAGAGCGGATGATAAAATCAGCTATCTTCATGGAATTGGCGACATTACAGATATTGAGATTGAGATATATCTGCAGATATCGATAGTACTTCAAATTGCACAATTGCTAGAAAATGCCATTGTGATAGAGAAGGAAAGCAAGATTTTGTGACATTGAAGGCTATGGAGATATGGAAGTTGTGGTGAATGTGGAGAGCCAGCAAACGTCCTGAATCTAAGCAATTGCTTCAAACTGAGAATTTGTTACGTAAAAAGAACTAAGTTTGCTGACAAAGAGTGAAATTGATAAATTATTGGTTCAGATGAATGAGGAGTAGCTGGAAATGAGGAGATAGTAGAAGTTGTTCCAAATATTTAGATAGGAAATGCACATTAATAGAGATAGCGAGATTAATTAAATGGATCATCTTGAACATTGAGAGAAGCTACTAAAAGCAAAATTCATGATAATTGGAGAATTTGCTAAGATGGGAACAAAGAAATATCTGCAGTTTGAGAATATACAAGACATTGAGCATTCGATTGATTTTGATATTTTGCAAGATACAGAGAGCCAGCTTTTCAGAATTTGCAGGATATGGCAAAAATTGAAGAAGCGTTCAATGCGGAGAAGCTGCAAGATTGCTAAGTAGTACATATTGCTGAGAATTGAGAATGTGACAGATACAGGGAACTAAATTTGCTGGTAAATATAGAACACCAGGAATTGAAGTCTGAGATTAATGGGGAATTGTTAGAAATGTGGATATGCTTAGAAATATAGATATTAATGCTGCTGGAGAGCTGAAATAGCAGTGATGGACAAAATGATGGAAGTTGAGAAAGCTGTGCATTGGGCGAAAGAACAGATGCTTCAAGTAGCAAAATTCATGGAAATGGAAGATTCTCCTAAGCTGGGAACTAAGATGTATCTACAGACAGAGAAAATGCCAGAAGTTGATCAACTGCAGGAAAGAGAGAGAAACTGTAGAGGTGTTGATTGATATTTATTGTAAGAAACTGAGCACTTGCTGGATAGCAATAAACTGATTTGTTGAAAAAGAGAAATGGAGTAGTTGAACGCTGTTTAGAACAATGAAGATTTGGAAATGTGTGGAGTTTTAGAAATTGAGATATTAATATCGATTATTGAATGTGCAGAATTTGATTGAAACCAGAAATCGCTGCAGTCAGTGGAAGAGATGATAAAATAAGCTAACTTCATGGAATTGGCGACTTTACAAATATTGAGATTGAGATATATCTGCAGATATCGATAGTACTTCAAATTGCACAATTGCTAGAATCTGACATTGTGATAGAGAAGGAAAGCAAGATTTCATGACATTGAAGTATATGGAGATATGGAAGTTGTGGTGAATGTGGAGAACCTGCAAACGTCCTGAATCTACCCAATTGCTTCAAACTGAGAATTTGTTACGTACAGAGAACTAAGATTGCTGACAAAGAGTGAAATTGATAAATTATTGGTTCAGATGAATGAGGAGTAGCTGGAAATGAGGAGATAGTAGAAGTTGTTCCAAATATTTAGATAGGAAATGCACATTAATAGAGATAGCGAGATTAATTAAATGGATCATCTTGAACATTGAGAGAAGCTACTAAAAGCAAAATTCATGATAATTGGAGAATTTGCTAAGATGGGAACGTAGAAATATCTGCAGTTTGAGAATATACAAGACATTGAGCATTCGATTGATTTTGATATTTTGCAAGATACAGAGAGCCAGCTTTTCAGAATTTGCAGGATATGGCAAAAATTGAAGAAGCGTTCAATGCGGAGAAGCTGCAAGATTGCTAAGTAGTACATATTGCTGAGAATTGAGAATGTGACAGATACAGGGAACTAAATTTGCTGGTAAATATAGAACACCAGGAATTGAAGTCTGAGATTAATGGGGAATTGTTAGAAATGTGGATATGCTTAGAAATATAGATATTAATGCTGCTGGAGAGCTGAAATAGCAGTGATGGACAAAATGATGGAAGTTGAGAAAGCTGTGCATTGGGCGAAAGAACAGATGCTTCAAGTAGCAAAATTCATGGAAATGGAAGATTCTCCTAAGCTGGGAACTAAGATGTATCTACAGACAGAGAAAATGCCAGAAGTTGATCAACTGCAGGAAAGAGAGAGAAACTGTAGAGGTGTTGATTGATATTTATTGTAAGAAACTGAGCACTTGCTGGATAGCAATAAACTGATTTGTTGAAAAAGAGAAATGGAGTAGTTGAACGCTGTTTAGAACAATGAAGATTTGGAAATGTGTGGAGTTTTAGAAATTGAGATATTAATATCGATTATTGAAGGTGCAGAATTTGATTGAAACCAGAAATCGCTGCAGTCAGTGGAAGAGATGATAAAATAAGCTAACTTCATGGAATTGGCGACTTTACAAATATTGAGATTGAGATATATCTGCAGATATCGATAGTACTTCAAATTGCACAATTGCTAGAATCTGACATTGTGATAGAGAAGGAAAGCAAGATTTCGTGACATTAAAGTATATGGAGATATGGAAGTTGTGGTGAATGTGGAGAACCTGCAAACGTCCTGAATCTACACAATTGCTTCAAACTGAGAATTTGTTACGTACAGAGAACTAAGATTGCTGACAAAGAGTGAAATTGATAAATTATTGGTTCAGATGAATGAGGAGTAGCTGGAAATGAGGAGATAGTAGAAGTTGTTCCAAATATTTAGATAGGAAATGCACATTAATAGAGATAGCGAGATTAATTAAATGGATCATCTTGAACATTGAGAGAAGCTACTAAAAGCAAAATTCATGATAATTGGAGAATTTGCTAAGATGGGAACAAAGAAATATCTGCAGTTTGAGAATATACAAGACATTGAGCATTCGATTGATTTTGATATTTTGCAAGAAACAGAGAGCCAGCTTTTCAGAATTTGCAGGATATGGCAAAAATTGAAGAAGCGTTCAATGCGGAGAAGCTGCAAGATTGCTAAGTAGTACATATTGCTGAGAATTGAGAATGTGACAGATACAGGGAACTAAATTTGCTGGTAAATATAGAACACCAGGAATTGAAGTCTGAGATTAATGGGGAATTGTTAGAAATGTGGATATGCTTAGAAATATAGATATTAATCCTGCTGGAGAGCTGAAATAGCAGTGATGGACAAAATGATGGAAGTTGAGAAAGCTGTGCATTGGGCGAAAGGACAGATGCTTCAAGTAGCAAAATTCATGGAAATGGAAGATTCTCCTAAGCTGGGAACTAAGATGTATCTACAGACAGAGAAAATGCCAGAAGTTGATCAACTGCAGGAAAGAGAGAGAGAAACTGTAGAGGTGTTGATTGATATTTATTGTAAGAAACTGAGCACTTGCTGGGTAGCAATAAACTGATTTGTTGAAAAAGAGAAATGGAGTAGTTGAACGCTGTTTAGAACAATGAAGATTTGGAAATGTGTGGAGTTTTAGAAATTGACATGTTAATATCGATTATTGAAGGTGCAGAATTTGATTGAAACCAGAAATCGCTGCAGTCAGTGGAAGAGATGATATAATAAGCTAACTTCATGGAATTGGCGAATTACAAATATTGAGATTGAGATATATCTGCAGATATCGATAGTACTTCAAATTGCACAATTGCTAGAATCTGACATTGTGATAGAGAAGGAAAGCAAGATTTCATGACATTGAAGTATATGGAGATATGGAAGTTGTGGTGAATGTGGAGAACCTGCAAACGTCCTGAATCTACACAATTGCTTCAAACTGAGAATTTGTTACGTACAGAGAACTAAGATTGCTGACAAAGAGTGAAATTGATAAATTATTGGTTCAGATGAATGAGGAGTAGCTGGAAATGAGGAGATAGTAGAAGTTGTTCCAAATATTTAGATAGGAAATGCACATTAATAGAGATAGCGAGATTAATTAAATGGATCATCTTGAACATTGAGAGAAGCTACTAAAAGCAAAATTCATGATAATTGGAGAATTTGCTAAGATGGGAACAAAGAAATATCTGCAGTTTGAGAATATACAAGACATTGAGCATTCGATTGATTTTGATATTTTGCAAGAAACAGAGAGACAGCTTTTCAGAATTTGCAGGATATGGCAAAAATTGAAGAAGCGTTCAATGCGGAGAAGCTGCAAGATTGCTAAGTAGTACATATTGCTGAGAATTGAGAATGTGACAGATACAGGGAACTAACTTTGCTGGTAAATATAGAACACCAGGAATTGAAGTCTGAGATTAATGGGGAATTGTTAGAAATGTGGATATGCTTAGAAATATAGATATTAATGCTGCTGGAGAGCTGAAATAGCAGTGATGGACAAAATGATGGAAGTTGAGAAAGCTGTGCATGGGGCAAAAGAACAGATGCTTCAAGTAGCAAAATTCATGGAAATGGAAGATTCTCCTAAGCTGGGAACTAAGATGTATCTACAGACAGAGAAAATGCCAGAAGTTGATCAACTGCAGGAAAGAGAGAGAAACTGTAGAGGTGTTGATTGTTATTTATTGTAAGAAACTGAGCACTTGCTGGATAGCAATAAACTGATTTGTTGAAAAAGAGAAATGGAATAGTTGAACGCTGTTTAGAACAATGAAGATTTGGAAATGTGTGGAGTTTTAGAAATTGAGATATTAATATCGATTACCTGTAGAAATTATTGAAGGTGCAGAATTTGATTGAAACCAGAAATCGCTGCAGTCAGTGGAAGAGCGGATGATAAAATAAGCTAACTTCATGGAATTGGCGACTTTACAAATATTGAGATTGAGATATATCTGCAGATATCGATTGTACTTCAAATTGCACAATTGCTAGAATCTGACATTGTGATAGAGAAGGAAAGCAAGATTTCATGACATTGAAGTATATGGAGATATGGAAGTTGTGGTGAATGTGGAGAACCGGCAAACTTCCTGAATCTAACCAATTGCTTCAAACTGAGAATTCGTTACGTAAAGAGATCTAAGTTTGCAGACGAAGATTGAAAAAAATAAATTATTGGTTCAGATGAATGAGGAGTAGCTGGAAATGAGGAGATAGTAGAAGTTATTCCAAATATTTAGATAGGAAATGCACATTAATGGAGATAGCGAGATTAATTAAATGGATCATCTTGAACATTGAGAGAAGCTACTAAAAGCAAAATTCATGATAATTGGAGAATTTGCTAATGTGGGAACAAAGAAATATCTGCAGTTAGGGAATATAGAAGACATTGAGCAATCGATTGATTTTGGAAATGTGTGGAATTTTAGAAATTGAGATATTAATATCGATTTGCTGTAGAAATTATTGAAGGTGCAGAATTTGATTGAAACCAGAAATCTCTGCAGTCAGTGGAAGAGCGGATGATAAAATCAGCTAACTTCATGGAATTGGCGACTTTACAGATATTGAGATTGAGATATATCTGCAGATATCGATAGTACTTCAAATTGCACAATTGCTAGAAAATGCCATTGTGATAGAGAAGGAAAGCAAGATTTTGTGACATTGAAGGCTATGGAGATATGGAAGTTGTGGTGAATGTGGAGAGCCAGCAAACGTCCTGAATCTAAGCAATTGCTTCAAACTGAGAATTTGTTACGTAAAAAGAACTAAGTTTGCTGACAAAGAGTGAAATTGATAAATTTTTGGTTCAGATGAATGAGGAGTAGCTGGAAATGAGGAGATAGTAGAAGTTGTTCCAAATATTTAGATAGGAAATGCACATTAATAGAGATAGCGAGATTAATTAAATGGATCATCTTGAACATTGAGAGAAGCTACTAAAAGCAAAATTCATGATAATTGGAGAATTTGCTAAGATGGGAACAAAGAAATATCTGCAGTTTGAGAATATACAAGACATTGAGCATTCGATTGATTTTGATATTTTGCAAGATACAGAGAGCCAGCTTTTCAGAATTTGCAGGATATGGCAAAAATTGAAGAAGCGTTCAATGCGGAGAAGCTGCAAGATTGCTAAGTAGTACATATTGCTGAGAATTGAGAATGTGACAGATACAGGGAACTAAATTTGCTGGTAAATATAGAAAACCAGGAATTGAAGTCTGAGATTAATGGGGAATTGTTAGAAATGTGGATATGCTTAGAAATATAGATATTAATGCTGCTGGAGAGCTGAAATAGCAGTGATGGACAAAATGATGGAAGTTGAGAAAGCTGTGCATTGGGCGAAAGAACAGATGCTTCAAGTAGCAAAATTCATGGAAATGGAAGATTCTCCTAAGCTGGGAACTAAGATGTATCTACAGACAGAGAAAATGCCAGAAGTTGATCAACTGCAGGAAAGAGAGAGAAACTGTAGAGGTGTTGATTGATATTTATTGTAAGAAACTGAGCACTTGCTGGCTAGCAATAAACTGATTTGTTGAAAAAGAGAAATGGAGTAGTTGAACGCTGTTTAGAACAATGAAGATTTGGAAATGTGTGGAGTTTTAGAAATTGAGATATTAATATCGATTATTGAAGGTGCAGAATTTGATTGAAACCAGAAATCGCTGCAGTCAGTGGAAGAGATGATAAAATAAGCTAACTTCATGGAATTGGCGACTTTACAAATATTGAGATTGAGATTTATCTGCAGATATCGATAGTACTTCAAATTGCACAATTGCTAGAATCTGACATTGTGATAGAGAAGGAAAGCAAGATTTCATGACATTGAAGTATATGGAGATATGGAAGTTGTGGTGAATGTGGAGAACCTGCAAACGTCCTGAATCTACCCAATTGCTTCAAACTGAGAATTTGTTACGTACAGAGAACTAAGATTGCTGACAAAGAGTGAAATTGATAAATTATTGGTTCAGATGAATGAGGAGCAGCTGGAAATGAGGAGATAGTAGAAGTTGTTCCAAATATTTAGATAGGAAATGCACATTAATAGAGATAGCGAGATTAGTTAAATGGATCATCCTGAACATTGAGAGAAGCTACTAAAAGCAAAATTCATGATAATTGGAGAATTTGCTAAGATGGGAACAAAGAAATATCTGCAGTTTGAGAATATACAAGACATTGAGCATTCGATTGATTTTGATATTTTGCAAGATACAGAGAGCCAGCTTTTCAGAATTTGCAGGATATGGCAAAAATTGAAGAAGCGTTCAATGCGGAGAAGCTGCAAGATTGCTAAGTAGTACATATTGCTGAGAATTGAGAATGTGACAGATACAGGGAACTAAATTTGCTGGTAAATATAGAACACCAGGAATTGAAGTCTGAGATTAATGGGGAATTGATAGAAATGTGGATATGCTTAGAAATATAGATATTAATGCTGCTGGAGAGCTGAAATAGCAGTGATGGACAAAATGATGGAAGTTGAGAAAGCTGTGCATTGGGCAAAAGAACAGATGCTTCAAGTAGCAAAATTCATGGAAATGGAAGATTCTCCTAAGCTGGGAACTAAGATGTATCTACAGACAGAGAAAATGCCAGAAGTTGATCAACTGCAGGAAAGAGAGAGAAACTGTAGAGGTGTTGATTGATATTTATTGTAAGAAACTGAGCACTTGCTGGATAGCAATAAACTGATTTGTTGAAAAAGAGAAATGGAGTAGTTGAACGCTGTTTAGAACAATGAAGATTTGGAAATGTGTGGAGTTTTAGAAATTGAGATATTAATATCGATTATTGAAGGTGCAGAATTTGATTGAAACCAGAAATCGCTGCAGTCAGTGGAAGAGATGATAAAATAAGCTAACTTCATGGAATTGGCGACTTTACAAATATTGAGATTGAGATATATCTGCAGATATCGATAGTACTTCAAATTGCACAATTGCTAGAATCTGACATTGTGATAGAGAAGGAAAGCAAGATTTCATGACATTGAAGTATATGGAGATATGGAAGTTGTGGTGAATGTGGAGAACCTGCAAACGTCCTGAATCTACCCAATTGCTTCAAACTGAGAATTTGTTACGTACAGAGAACTAAGATTGCTGACAAAGAGTGAAATTGATAAATTATTGGTTCAGATGAATGAGGAGCAGCTGGAAATGAGGAGATAGTAGAAGTTGTTCCAAATATTTAGATAGGAAATGCACATTAATAGAGATAGCGAGATTAATTAAATGGATCATCTTGAACATTGAGAGAAGCTACTAAAAGCAAAATTCATGATAATTGGAGAATTTGCTAAGATGGGAACAAAGAAATATCTGCAGTTTGAGAATATACAAGACATTGAGCATTCGATTGATTTTGATATTTTGCAAGAAACAGAGAGCCAGCTTTTCAGAATTTGCAGGATATGGCAAAAATTGAAGAAGCGTTCAATGCGGAGAAGCTGCAAGATTGCTAAGTAGTACATATTGCTGAGAATTGAGAATGTGACAGATACAGGGAACTAAATTTGCTGGTAAATATAGAACACCAGGAATTGAAGTCTGAGATTAATGGGGAATTGTTAGAAATGTGGATATGCTTAGAAATATAGATATTAATGCTGCTGGAGAGCTGAAATAGCAGTGATGGACAAAATGATGGAAGTTGAGAAAGCTGTGCATGGGGCAAAAGAACAGATGCTTCAAGTAGCAAAATTCATGGAAATGGAAGATTCTCCTAAGCTGGGAACTAAGATGTATCTACAGACAGAGAAAATGCCAGAAGTTGATCAACTGCAGGAAAGAGAGAAAAACTGTAGAGGTGTTGATTGTTATTTATTGTAAGAAACTGAGCACTTGCTGGATAGCAATAAACTGATTTGTTGAAAAAGAGAAATGGAATAGTTGAACGCTGTTTAGAACAATGAAGATTTGGAAATGTGTGGAGTTTTAGAAATTGAGATATTAATATCGATTACCTGTAGAAATTATTGAAGGCGCAGAATTTGATTGAAACCAGAAATCGCTGCAGTCAGTGGAAGAGCGGATGATAAAATAAGCTAACTTCATGGAATTGGCGACTTTACAAATATTGAGATTGAGATATATCTGCAGATATCGATTGTACTTCAAATTGCACAATTGCTAGAATCTGACATTGTGATAGAGAAGGAAAGCAAGATTTCATGACATTGAAGTATATGGAGATATGGAAGTTGTGGTGAATGTGGAGAACCGGCAAACTTCCTGAATCTAACCAATTGCTTCAAACTGAGAATTCGTTACGTAAAGAGATCTAAGTTTGCAGACGAAGATTGAAAAAAATAAATTATTGGTTCAGATGAATGAGGAGTAGCTGGAAATGAGGAGATAGTAGAAGTTATTCCAAATATTTAGATAGGAAATGCACATTAATGGAGATAGCGAGATTAATTAAATGGATCATCTTGAACATTGAGAGAAGCTACTAAAAGCAAAATTCATGATAATTGGAGAATTTGCTAATGTGGGAACAAAGAAATATCTGCAGTTAGGGAATATAGAAGACATTGAGCAATCGATTGATTTTGGAAATGTGTGGAATTTTAGAAATTGAGATATTAATATCGATTTGCTGTAGAAATTATTGAAGGTGCAGAATTTGATTGAAACCAGAAATCTCTGCAGTCAGTGGAAGAGCGGATGATAAAATCAGCTAACTTCATGGAATTGGCGACTTTACAGATATTGAGATTGAGATATATCTGCAGATATCGATAGTACTTCAAATTGCACAATTGCTAGAAAATGCCATTGTGATAGAGAAGGAAAGCAAGATTTTGTGACATTGAAGGCTATGGAGATATGGAAGTTGTGGTGAATGTGGAGAGCCAGCAAACGTCCTGAATCTAAGCAATTGCTTCAAACTGAGAATTTGTTACGTAAAAAGAACTAAGTTTGCTGACAAAGAGTGAAATTGATAAATTTTTGGTTCAGATGAATGAGGAGTAGCTAGAAATGAGGAGATAGTAGAAGTTGTTCCAAATATTTAGATAGGAAATGCACATTAATAGAGATAGCGAGATTAATTAAATGGAACATCTTGAACATTGAGAGAAGCTACTAAAAGCAAAATTCATGATAATTGGAGAATTTGCTAAGATGGGAACAAAGAAATATCTGCAGTTTGAGAATATACAAGACATTGAGCATTCGATTGATTTTGATATTTTGCAAGATACAGAGAGCCAGCTTTTCAGAATTTGCAGGATATGGCAAAAATTGAAGAAGCGTTCAATGCGGAGAAGCTGCAAGATTGCTAAGTAGTACATATTGCTGAGAATTGAGAATGTGACAGATACAGGGAACTAAATTTGCTGGTAAATATAGAACACCAGGAATTGAAGTCTGAGATTAATGGGGAATTGTTAGAAATGTGGATATGCTTAGAAATATAGATATTAATGCTGCTGGAGAGCTGAAATAGCAGTGATGGATTAAATGATGGAAATTGAGAAACCTGGGCATTGGGCGAAAGAACAGATGCTTCAAGTAGCAAAATTCATGGAAATGGAAGTTTCTCCTAAGCTGGGAACTAAGATGTATCTACAGACAGAGAAAATGCCAGAATTTGATCAATTGCAGGAAAGAGAGAGAAGCTGTAGAGGTGTTGATTGATATTTATTGTAAGAAACTGAGCACTTGCTGGATAGCAATAAACTGATTTGTTGAAAAAGAGAAATGGAGTAGTTGAACGTTGTTTAGAACAATGAAGATTTGGAAATGTGTGGAGTTTTAGAAATTGAGATGTTAATATCGATTATTGAAGGTGCAGAATTTGATTGAAACCAGAAATCGCTGCAGTCAGTGGAAGAGATGGTAAAATAAGCTAACTTCATGGAATTGGCGACTTTAGAAATATTGAGATTGAGATATATCTGCAGATATCGATAGTAGTTCAAATTGCACAATTGCTAGAATCTGACATTGTGATAGAGAAGGAAAGCAAGATTTCATGACATTGAAGTATATGGAGATATGGAAGTTGTGGTGAATGTGGAGAACCGGCAAACGTCCTGAATCTAACCAACTGCTAAAAACTGAGAATTCGTTACGTACAGAGATCTAAGTTTGCAGACAAAGATTGAAAAAAATAAATTATTGGTTCAGATGAATGAGGCGTAGCTGGAAATGAGGAGATAGTAGAAGTTATCCAAATATTATATAGGAAATGCAAATTAATGGAGATAGCGAGATTAATTAAATGGATCATCTTGAACATTGAGAGATACTACTAAAAGCAAAATTCATGATAATTGGAGAATTTGCTAATGTGGGAACAAAGAAATATCTGCAGTTAGGGAATATAGAAGACATTGAGCAATGGATTGATTTTGGAAATGTGTGGAATTTTAGAAATTGAGATATTAATATCGATTAGCTGTAGAAATTATTGAAGGTGCAAAATTTGATTGAAACCTGAAATCTCTGCAGTCAGTGGAAGAGCGGATGATAAAATCAGCTAACTTCATGGAATTGGCGACTTTACAGATATTGAGATTGAGATATATCTGCAGATATCGAAAAAACTTAAAATTGCACAATTGCTAGAATCTGACATTGTGATAGAGAAGGAAAGCAAGATTTCATGACATTGAAGTATATGGAGATATGGAAGTTGTGGTGAATGTGGAGAACCTGCAAACGTCCTGAATCTACCCAATTGCTTCAAACTGAGAATTTGTTACGTACAGAGAACTAAGATTGCTGACAAAGAGTGAAATTGATAAATTATTGGTTCAGATGAATGAGGAGCAGCTGGAAATGAGGAGATAGTAGAAGTTGTTCCAAATATTTAGATAGGAAATGCACATTAATAGAGATAGCGAGATTAGTTAAATGGATCATCCTGAACATTGAGAGAAGCTACTAAAAGCAAAATTCATGATAATTGGAGAATTTGCTAAGATGGGAACGTAGAAATATCTGCAGTTTGAGAATATACAAGACATTGAGCATTCGATTGATTTTGATATTTTGCAAGATACAGAGAGCCAGCTTTTCAGAATTTGCAGGATATGGCAAAAATTGAAGAAGCGTTCAATGCGGAGAAGCTGCAAGATTGCTAAGTAGTACATATTGCTGAGAATTGAGAATGTGACAGATACAGGGAACTAAATTTGCTGGTAAATATAGAACACCAGGAATTGAAGTCTGAGATTAATGGGGAATTGTTAGAAATGTGGATATGCTTAGAAATATAGATATTAATGCTGCTGGAGAGCTGAAATAGCAGTGATGGACAAAATGATGGAAGTTGAGAAAGCTGTGCATTGGGCGAAAGAACAGATGCTTCAAGTAGCAAAATTCATGGAAATGGAAGATTCTCCTAAGCTGGGAACTAAGATGTATCTACAGACAGAGAAAATGCCAGAAGTTGATCAACTGCAGGAAAGAGAGAGAAACTGTAGAGGTGTTGATTGATATTTATTGTAAGAAACTGAGCACTTGCTGGATAGCAATAAACTGATTTGTTGAAAAAGAGAAATGGAGTAGTTGAACGCTGTTTAGAACAATGAAGATTTGGAAATGTGTGGAGTTTTAGAAATTGAGATATTAATATCGATTATTGAAGGTGCAGAATTTGATTGAAACCAGAAATCGCTGCAGTCAGTGGAAGAGATGATAAAATAAGCTAACTTCATGGAATTGGCGACTTTACAAATATTGAGATTGAGATATATCTGCAGATATCGATAGTACTTCAAATTGCACAATTGCTAGAATCTGACATTGTGATAGAGAAGGAAAGCAAGATTTCGTGACATTAAAGTATATGGAGATATGGAAGTTGTGGTGAATGTGGAGAACCTGCAAACGTCCTGAATCTACACAATTGCTTCAAACTGAGAATTTGTTACGTACAGAGAACTAAGATTGCTGACAAAGAGTGAAATTGATAAATTATTGGTTCAGATGAATGAGGAGTAGCTGGAAATGAGGAGATAGTAGAAGTTGTTCCAAATATTTAGATAGGAAATGCACATTAATAGAGATAGCGAGATTAATTAAATGGATCATCTTGAACATTGAGAGAAGCTACTAAAAGCAAAATTCATGATAATTGGAGAATTTGCTAAGATGGGAACAAAGAAATATCTGCAGTTTGAGAATATACAAGACATTGAGCATTCGATTGATTTTGATATTTTGCAAGAAACAGAGAGCCAGCTTTTCAGAATTTGCAGGATATGGCAAAAATTGAAGAAGCGTTCAATGCGGAGAAGCTGCAAGATTGCTAAGTAGTACATATTGCTGAGAATTGAGAATGTGACAGATACAGGGAACTAAATTTGCTGGTAAATATAGAACACCAGGAATTGAAGTCTGAGATTAATGGGGAATTGTTAGAAATGTGGATATGCTTAGAAATATAGATATTAATCCTGCTGGAGAGCTGAAATAGCAGTGATGGACAAAATGATGGAAGTTGAGAAAGCTGTGCATTGGGCGAAAGGACAGATGCTTCAAGTAGCAAAATTCATGGAAATGGAAGATTCTCCTAAGCTGGGAACTAAGATGTATCTACAGACAGAGAAAATGCCAGAAGTTGATCAACTGCAGGAAAGAGAGAGAGAAACTGTAGAGGTGTTGATTGATATTTATTGTAAGAAACTGAGCACTTGCTGGGTAGCAATAAACTGATTTGTTGAAAAAGAGAAATGGAGTAGTTGAACGCTGTTTAGAACAATGAAGATTTGGAAATGTGTGGAGTTTTAGAAATTGACATGTTAATATCGATTATTGAAGGTGCAGAATTTGATTGAAACCAGAAATCGCTGCAGTCAGTGGAAGAGATGATATAATAAGCTAACTTCATGGAATTGGCGAATTACAAATATTGAGATTGAGATATATCTGCAGATATCGATAGTACTTCAAATTGCACAATTGCTAGAATCTGACATTGTGATAGAGAAGGAAAGCAAGATTTCATGACATTGAAGTATATGGAGATATGGAAGTTGTGGTGAATGTGGAGAACCTGCAAACGTCCTGAATCTACACAATTGCTTCAAACTGAGAATTTGTTACGTACAGAGAACTAAGATTGCTGACAAAGAGTGAAATTGATAAATTATTGGTTCAGATGAATGAGGAGTAGCTGGAAATGAGGAGATAGTAGAAGTTGTTCCAAATATTTAGATAGGAAATGCACATTAATAGAGATAGCGAGATTAATTAAATGGATCATCTTGAACATTGAGAGAAGCTACTAAAAGCAAAATTCATGATAATTGGAGAATTTGCTAAGATGGGAACAAAGAAATATCTGCAGTTTGAGAATATACAAGACATTGAGCATTCGATTGATTTTGATATTTTTCAAGAAACAGAGAGACAGCTTTTCAGAATTTGCAGGATATGGCAAAAATTGAAGAAGCGTTCAATGCGGAGAAGCTGCAAGATTGCTAAGTAGTACATATTGCTGAGAATTGAGAATGTGACAGATACAGGGAACTAACTTTGCTGGTAAATATAGAACACCAGGAATTGAAGTCTGAGATTAATGGGGAATTGATAGAAATGTGGATATGCTTAGAAATATAGATATTAATGCTGCTGAAGAGCTGAAATAGCAGTGATGGACAAAATGATGGAAGTTGAGAAAGCTGTGCATGGGGCAAAAGAACAGATGCTTCAAGTAGCAAAATTCATGGAAATGGAAGATTCTCCTAAGCTGGGAACTAAGATGTATCTACAGACAGAGAAAATGCCAGAAGTTGATCAACTGCAGGAAAGAGAGAAAAACTGTAGAGGTGTTGATTGTTATTTATTGTAAGAAACTGAGCACTTGCTGGATAGCAATAAACTGATTTGTTGAAAAAGAGAAATGGAATAGTTGAACGCTGTTTAGAACAATGAAGATTTGGAAATGTGTGGAGTTTTAGAAATTGAGATATTAATATCGATTATTGAAGGTGCAGAATTTGATTGAAACCAGAAATCGCTGCAGTCAGTGGAAGAGATGATAAAATAAGCTAACTTCATGGAATTGGCGACTTTACAAATATTGAGATTGAGATATATCTGCAGATATCGATAGTACTTCAAATTGCACAATTGCTAGAATCTGACATTGTGATAGAGAAGGAAAGCAAGATTTCATGACATTGAAGTATATGGAGATATGGAAGTTGTGGTGAATGTGGAGAACCTGCAAACGTCCTGAATCTACCCAATTGCTTCAAACTGAGAATTTGTTACGTACAGAGAACTAAGATTGCTGACAAAGAGTGAAATTGATAAATTATTGGTTCAGATGAATGAGGAGTAGCTGGAAATGAGGAGATAGTAGAAGTTGTTCCAAATATTTAGATAGGAAATGCACATTAATAGAGATAGCGAGATTAATTAAATGGATCATCTTGAACATTGAGAGAAGCTACTAAAAGCAAAATTCATGATAATTGGAGAATTTGCTAAGATGGGAACAAAGAAATATCTGCAGTTTGAGAATATACAAGACATTGAGCATTCGATTGATTTTGATATTTTGCAAGAAACAGAGAGCCAGCTTTTCAGAATTTGCAGGATATGGCAAAAATTGAAGAAGCGTTCAATGCGGAGAAGCTGCAAGATTGCTAAGTAGTACATATTGCTGAGAATTGAGAATGTGACAGATACAGGGAACTAAATTTGCTGGTAAATATAGAACACCAGGAATTGAAGTCTGAGATTAATGGGGAATTGTTAGAAATGTGGATATGCTTAGAAATATAGATATTAATCCTGCTGGAGAGCTGAAATAGCAGTGATGGACAAAATGATGGAAGTTGAGAAAGCTGTGCATTGGGCGAAAGGACAGATGCTTCAAGTAGCAAAATTCATGGAAATGGAAGATTCTCCTAAGCTGGGAACTAAGATGTATCTACAGACAGAGAAAATGCCAGAAGTTGATCAACTGCAGGAAAGAGAGAGAGAAACTGTAGAGGTGTTGATTGATATTTATTGTAAGAAACTGAGCACTTGCTGGGTAGCAATAAACTGATTTGTTGAAAAAGAGAAATGGAGTAGTTGAACGCTGTTTAGAACAATGAAGATTTGGAAATGTGTGGAGTTTTAGAAATTGACATGTTAATATCGATTATTGAAGGTGCAGAATTTGATTGAAACCAGAAATCGCTGCAGTCAGTGGAAGAGATGATATAATAAGCTAACTTCATGGAATTGGCGAATTACAAATATTGAGATTGAGATATATCTGCAGATATCGATAGTACTTCAAATTGCACAATTGCTAGAATCTGACATTGTGATAGAGAAGGAAAGCAAGATTTCATGACATTGAAGTATATGGAGATATGGAAGTTGTGGTGAATGTGGAGAACCTGCAAACGTCCTGAATCTACACAATTGCTTCAAACTGAGAATTTGTTACGTACAGAGAACTAAGATTGCTGACAAAGAGTGAAATTGATAAATTATTGGTTCAGATGAATGAGGAGTAGCTGGAAATGAGGAGATAGTAGAAGTTGTTCCAAATATTTAGATAGGAAATGCACATTAATAGAGATAGCGAGATTAATTAAATGGATCATCTTGAACATTGAGAGAAGCTACTAAAAGCAAAATTCATGATAATTGGAGAATTTGCTAAGATGGGAACAAAGAAATATCTGCAGTTTGAGAATATACAAGACATTGAGCATTCGATTGATTTTGATATTTTTCAAGAAACAGAGAGACAGCTTTTCAGAATTTGCAGGATATGGCAAAAATTGAAGAAGCGTTCAATGCGGAGAAGCTGCAAGATTGCTAAGTAGTACATATTGCTGAGAATTGAGAATGTGACAGATACAGGGATCTAACTTTGCTGGTAAATATAGAACACCAGGAATTGAAGTCTGAGATTAATGGGGAATTGATAGAAATGTGGATATGCTTAGAAATATAGATATTAATGCTGCTGAAGAGCTGAAATAGCAGTGATGGACAAAATGATGGAAGTTGAGAAAGCTGTGCATGGGGCAAAAGAACAGATGCTTCAAGTAGCAAAATTCATGGAAATGGAAGATTCTCCTAAGCTGGGAACTAAGATGTATCTACAGACAGAGAAAATGCCAGAAGTTGATCAACTGCAGGAAAGAGAGAAAAACTGTAGAGGTGTTGATTGTTATTTATTGTAAGAAACTGAGCACTTGCTGGATAGCAATAAACTGATTTGTTGAAAAAGAGAAATGGAATAGTTGAACGCTGTTTAGAACAATGAAGATTTGGAAATGTGTGGAGTTTTAGAAATTGAGATATTAATATCGATTATTGAAGGTGCAGAATTTGATTGAAACCAGAAATCGCTGCAGTCAGTGGAAGAGATGATAAAATAAGCTAACTTCATGGAATTGGCGACTTTACAAATATTGAGATTGAGATATATCTGCAGATATCGATAGTACTTCAAATTGCACAATTGCTAGAATCTGACATTGTGATAGAGAAGGAAAGCAAGATTTCATGACATTGAAGTATATGGAGATATGGAAGTTGTGGTGAATGTGGAGAACCTGCAAACGTCCTGAATCTACCCAATTGCTTCAAACTGAGAATTTGTTACGTACAGAGAACTAAGATTGCTGACAAAGAGTGAAATTGATAAATTATTGGTTCAGATGAATGAGGAGCAGCTGGAAATGAGGAGATAGTAGAAGTTGTTCCAAATATTTAGATAGGAAATGCACATTAATAGAGATAGCGAGATTAATTAAATGGATCATCTTGAACATTGAGAGAAGCTACTAAAAGCAAAATTCATGATAATTGGAGAATTTGCTAAGATGGGAACAAAGAAATATCTGCAGTTTGAGAATATACAAGACATTGAGCATTCGATTGATTTTGATATTTTGCAAGAAACAGAGAGCCAGCTTTTCAGAATTTGCAGGATATGGCAAAAATTGAAGAAGCGTTCAATGCGGAGAAGCTGCAAGATTGCTAAGTAGTACATATTGCTGAGAATTGAGAATGTGACAGATACAGGGAACTAAATTTGCTGGTAAATATAGAACACCAGGAATTGAAGTCTGAGATTAATGGGGAATTGTTAGAAATGTGGATATGCTTAGAAATATAGATATTAATGCTGCTGGAGAGCTGAAATAGCAGTGATGGACAAAATGATGGAAGTTGAGAAAGCTGTGCATGGGGCAAAAGAACAGATGCTTCAAGTAGCAAAATTCATGGAAATGGAAGATTCTCCTAAGCTGGGAACTAAGATGTATCTACAGACAGAGAAAATGCCAGAAGTTGATCAACTGCAGGAAAGAGAGAAAAACTGTAGAGGTGTTGATTGTTATTTATTGTAAGAAACTGAGCACTTGCTGGATAGCAATAAACTGATTTGTTGAAAAAGAGAAATGGAATAGTTGAACGCTGTTTAGAACAATGAAGATTTGGAAATGTGTGGAGTTTTAGAAATTGAGATATTAATATCGATTACCTGTAGAAATTATTGAAGGCGCAGAATTTGATTGAAACCAGAAATCGCTGCAGTCAGTGGAAGAGCGGATGATAAAATAAGCTAACTTCATGGAATTGGCGACTTTACAAATATTGAGATTGAGATATATCTGCAGATATCGATTGTACTTCAAATTGCACAATTGCTAGAATCTGACATTGTGATAGAGAAGGAAAGCAAGATTTCATGACATTGAAGTATATGGAGATATGGAAGTTGTGGTGAATGTGGAGAACCGGCAAACTTCCTGAATCTAACCAATTGCTTCAAACTGAGAATTCGTTACGTAAAGAGATCTAAGTTTGCAGACGAAGATTGAAAAAAATAAATTATTGGTTCAGATGAATGAGGAGTAGCTGGAAATGAGGAGATAGTAGAAGTTATTCCAAATATTTAGATAGGAAATGCACATTAATGGAGATAGCGAGATTAATTAAATGGATCATCTTGAACATTGAGAGAAGCTACTAAAAGCAAAATTCATGATAATTGGAGAATTTGCTAATGTGGGAACAAAGAAATATCTGCAGTTAGGGAATATAGAAGACATTGAGCAATCGATTGATTTTGGAAATGTGTGGAATTTTAGAAATTGAGATATTAATATCGATTTGCTGTAGAAATTATTGAAGGTGCAGAATTTGATTGAAACCAGAAATCTCTGCAGTCAGTGGAAGAGCGGATGATAAAATCAGCTAACTTCATGGAATTGGCGACTTTACAGATATTGAGATTGAGATATATCTGCAGATATCGATAGTACTTCAAATTGCACAATTGCTAGAAAATGCCATTGTGATAGAGAAGGAAAGCAAGATTTTGTGACATTGAAGGCTATGGAGATATGGAAGTTGTGGTGAATGTGGAGAGCCAGCAAACGTCCTGAATCTAAGCAATTGCTTCAAACTGAGAATTTGTTACGTAAAAAGAACTAAGTTTGCTGACAAAGAGTGAAATTGATAAATTTTTGGTTCAGATGAATGAGGAGTAGCTAGAAATGAGGAGATAGTAGAAGTTGTTCCAAATATTTAGATAGGAAATGCACATTAATAGAGATAGCGAGATTAATTAAATGGAACATCTTGAACATTGAGAGAAGCTACTAAAAGCAAAATTCATGATAATTGGAGAATTTGCTAAGATGGGAACAAAGAAATATCTGCAGTTTGAGAATATACAAGACATTGAGCATTCGATTGATTTTGATATTTTGCAAGATACAGAGAGCCAGCTTTTCAGAATTTGCAGGATATGGCAAAAATTGAAGAAGCGTTCAATGCGGAGAAGCTGCAAGATTGCTAAGTAGTACATATTGCTGAGAATTGAGAATGTGACAGATACAGGGAACTAAATTTGCTGGTAAATATAGAACACCAGGAATTGAAGTCTGAGATTAATGGGGAATTGTTAGAAATGTGGATATGCTTAGAAATATAGATATTAATGCTGCTGGAGAGCTGAAATAGCAGTGATGGATTAAATGATGGAAATTGAGAAACCTGGGCATTGGGCGAAAGAACAGATGCTTCAAGTAGCAAAATTCATGGAAATGGAAGTTTCTCCTAAGCTGGGAACTAAGATGTATCTACAGACAGAGAAAATGCCAGAATTTGATCAATTGCAGGAAAGAGAGAGAAGCTGTAGAGGTGTTGATTGATATTTATTGTAAGAAACTGAGCACTTGCTGGATAGCAATAAACTGATTTGTTGAAAAAGAGAAATGGAGTAGTTGAACGTTGTTTAGAACAATGAAGATTTGGAAATGTGTGGAGTTTTAGAAATTGAGATGTTAATATCGATTATTGAAGGTGCAGAATTTGATTGAAACCAGAAATCGCTGCAGTCAGTGGAAGAGATGGTAAAATAAGCTAACTTCATGGAATTGGCGACTTTACAAATATTGAGATTGAGATATATCTGCAGATATCGATAGTAGTTCAAATTGCACAATTGCTAGAATCTGACATTGTGATAGAGAAGGAAAGCAAGATTTCATGACATTGAAGTATATGGAGATATGGAAGTTGTGGTGAATGTGGAGAACCGGCAAACGTCCTGAATCTAACCAACTGCTAAAAACTGAGAATTCGTTACGTACAGAGATCTAAGTTTGCAGACAAAGATTGAAAAAAATAAATTATTGGTTCAGATGAATGAGGCGTAGCTGGAAATGAGGAGATAGTAGAAGTTATCCAAATATTATATAGGAAATGCAAATTAATGGAGATAGCGAGATTAATTAAATGGATCATCTTGAACATTGAGAGATACTACTAAAAGCAAAATTCATGATAATTGGAGAATTTGCTAATGTGGGAACAAAGAAATATCTGCAGTTAGGGAATATAGAAGACATTGAGCAATGGATTGATTTTGGAAATGTGTGGAATTTTAGAAATTGAGATATTAATATCGATTAGCTGTAGAAATTATTGAAGGTGCAAAATTTGATTGAAACCTGAAATCTCTGCAGTCAGTGGAAGAGCGGATGATAAAATCAGCTAACTTCATGGAATTGGCGACTTTACAGATATTGAGATTGAGATATATCTGCAGATATCGAAAAAACTTAAAATTGCACAATTGCTAGAATCTGACATTGTGATAGAGAAGGAAAGCAAGATTTCATGACATTGAAGTATATGGAGATATGGAAGTTGTGGTGAATGTGGAGAACCTGCAAACGTCCTGAATCTACCCAATTGCTTCAAACTGAGAATTTGTTACGTACAGAGAACTAAGATTGCTGACAAAGAGTGAAATTGATAAATTATTGGTTCAGATGAATGAGGAGCAGCTGGAAATGAGGAGATAGTAGAAGTTGTTCCAAATATTTAGATAGGAAATGCACATTAATAGAGATAGCGAGATTAGTTAAATGGATCATCCTGAACATTGAGAGAAGCTACTAAAAGCAAAATTCATGATAATTGGAGAATTTGCTAAGATGGGAACGTAGAAATATCTGCAGTTTGAGAATATACAAGACATTGAGCATTCGATTGATTTTGATATTTTGCAAGATACAGAGAGCCAGCTTTTCAGAATTTGCAGGATATGGCAAAAATTGAAGAAGCGTTCAATGCGGAGAAGCTGCAAGATTGCTAAGTAGTACATATTGCTGAGAATTGAGAATGTGACAGATACAGGGAACTAAATTTGCTGGTAAATATAGAACACCAGGAATTGAAGTCTGAGATTAATGGGGAATTGTTAGAAATGTGGATATGCTTAGAAATATAGATATTAATGCTGCTGGAGAGCTGAAATAGCAGTGATGGACAAAATGATGGAAGTTGAGAAAGCTGTGCATTGGGCGAAAGAACAGATGCTTCAAGTAGCAAAATTCATGGAAATGGAAGATTCTCCTAAGCTGGGAACTAAGATGTATCTACAGACAGAGAAAATGCCAGAAGTTGATCAACTGCAGGAAAGAGAGAGAAACTGTAGAGGTGTTGATTGATATTTATTGTAAGAAACTGAGCACTTGCTGGATAGCAATAAACTGATTTGTTGAAAAAGAGAAATGGAGTAGTTGAACGCTGTTTAGAACAATGAAGATTTGGAAATGTGTGGAGTTTTAGAAATTGAGATATTAATATCGATTATTGAAGGTGCAGAATTTGATTGAAACCAGAAATCGCTGCAGTCAGTGGAAGAGATGATAAAATAAGCTAACTTCATGGAATTGGCGACTTTACAAATATTGAGATTGAGATATATCTGCAGATATCGATAGTACTTCAAATTGCACAATTGCTAGAATCTGACATTGTGATAGAGAAGGAAAGCAAGATTTCGTGACATTAAAGTATATGGAGATATGGAAGTTGTGGTGAATGTGGAGAACCTGCAAACGTCCTGAATCTACACAATTGCTTCAAACTGAGAATTTGTTACGTACAGAGAACTAAGATTGCTGACAAAGAGTGAAATTGATAAATTATTGGTTCAGATGAATGAGGAGTAGCTGGAAATGAGGAGATAGTAGAAGTTGTTCCAAATATTTAGATAGGAAATGCACATTAATAGAGATAGCGAGATTAATTAAATGGATCATCTTGAACATTGAGAGAAGCTACTAAAAGCAAAATTCATGATAATTGGAGAATTTGCTAAGATGGGAACAAAGAAATATCTGCAGTTTGAGAATATACAAGACATTGAGCATTCGATTGATTTTGATATTTTGCAAGAAACAGAGAGCCAGCTTTTCAGAATTTGCAGGATATGGCAAAAATTGAAGAAGCGTTCAATGCGGAGAAGCTGCAAGATTGCTAAGTAGTACATATTGCTGAGAATTGAGAATGTGACAGATACAGGGAACTAAATTTGCTGGTAAATATAGAACACCAGGAATTGAAGTCTGAGATTAATGGGGTATTGTTAGAAATGTGGATATGCTTAGAAATATAGATATTAATCCTGCTGGAGAGCTGAAATAGCAGTGATGGACAAAATGATGGAAGTTGAGAAAGCTGTGCATTGGGCGAAAGGACAGATGCTTCAAGTAGCAAAATTCATGGAAATGGAAGATTCTCCTAAGCTGGGAACTAAGATGTATCTACAGACAGAGAAAATGCCAGAAGTTGATCAACTGCAGGAAAGAGAGAGAGAAACTGTAGAGGTGTTGATTGATATTTATTGTAAGAAACTGAGCACTTGCTGGGTAGCAATAAACTGATTTGTTGAAAAAGAGAAATGGAGTAGTTGAACGCTGTTTAGAACAATGAAGATTTGGAAATGTGTGGAGTTTTAGAAATTGAGATATTAATATCGATTATTGAAGGTGCAGAATTTGATTGAAACCAGAAATCGCTGCAGTCAGTGGAAGAGATGATATAATAAGCTAACTTCATGGAATTGGCGACTTTACAAATATTGAGATTGAGATATATCTGCAGATATCGATAGTACTTCAAATTGCACAATTGCTAGAATCTGACATTGTGATAGAGAAGGAAAGCAAGATTTCATGACATTGAAGTATATGGAGATATGGAAGTTGTGGTGAATGTGGAGAACCTGCAAACGTCCTGAATCTACACAATTGCTTCAAACTGAGAATTTGTTACGTACAGAGAACTAAGATTGCTGACAAAGAGTGAAATTGATAAATTATTGGTTCAGATGAATGAGGAGTAGCTGGAAATGAGGAGATAGTAGAAGTTGTTCCAAATATTTAGATAGGAAATGCACATTAATAGAGATAGCGAGATTAATTAAATGGATCATCTTGAACATTGAGAGAAGCTACTAAAAGCAAAATTCATGATAATTGGAGAATTTGCTAAGATGGGAACAAAGAAATATCTGCAGTTTGAGAATATACAAGACATTGAGCATTCGATTGATTTTGATATTTTGCAAGAAACAGAGAGCCAGCTTTTCAGAATTTGCAGGATATGGCAAAAATTGAAGAAGCGTTCAATGCGGAGAAGCTGCAAGATTGCTAAGTAGTACATATTGCTGAGAATTGAGAATGTGACAGATACAGGGAACTAAATTTGCTGGTAAATATAGAACACCAGGAATTGAAGTCTGAGATTAATGGGGAATTGTTAGAAATGTGGATATGCTTAGAAATATAGATATTAATGCTGCTGGAGAGCTGAAATAGCAGTGATGGACAAAATGATGGAAGTTGAGAAAGCTGTGCATGGGGCAAAAGAACAGATGCTTCAAGTAGCAAAATTCATGGAAATGGAAGATTCTCCTAAGCTGGGAACTAAGATGTATCTACAGACAGAGAAAATGCCAGAAGTTGATCAACTGCAGGAAAGAGAGAAAAACTGTAGAGGTGTTGATTGTTATTTATTGTAAGAAACTGAGCACTTGCTGGATAGCAATAAACTGATTTGTTGAAAAAGAGAAATGGAGTAGTTGAACGCTGTTTAGAACAATGAAGATTTGGAAATGTGTGGAGTTTTAGAAATTGAGATATTAATATCGATTAGCTGTAGAAATTATTGAAGGTGCAGAATTTGATTGAAACCAGAAATCGCTGCAGTCAGTGGAAGAGATGATAAAATAAGCTAACTTCATGGAATTGGCGACTTTACAAATATTGAGATTGAGATATATCTGCAGATATCGATAGTACTTCAAATTGCACAATTGCTAGAATCTGACATTGTGATAGAGAAGGAAAGCAAGATTTCATGACATTGAAGTATATGGAGATATGGAAGTTGTGGTGAATGTGGAGAACCTGCAAACGTCCTGAATCTAACCAATTGCTTCAAACTGAGAATTCGTTACGTAAAGAGATCTAAGTTTGCAGACAAAGATTGAAAAAAATAAATTATTGGTTCAGATGAATGAGGAGTAGCTGGAAATGAGGAGATAGTAGAAGTTGTTCCAAATATTTAGATAGGAAATGCACATTAATAGAGATAGCGAGATTAATTAAATGGATCATCTTGAACATTGAGAGAAGCTACTAAAAGCAAAATTCATGATAATTGGAGAATTTGCTAATGTGGGAACAAAGAAATATCTGCAGTTTGGGAATATAGAAGACATTGAGCAATCGATTGATTTTGGAAATGTGTGGAATTTTAGAAATTGAGATATTAATATCGATTAGCTGTAGAATTTATTGAAGGTGCAGAATTTGATTGAAACCAGAAATCTCTGCAGTCAGTGGAAGAGCGGATGATAAAATCAGCTAACTTCATGGAATTGGCGACTTTACAGATATTGAGATTGAGATATATCTGCAGATATCGATAGTACTTCAAATTGCACAATTGCTAGAAAATGCCATTGTGATAGAGAAGGAAAGCAAGATTTTGTGACATTGAAGGCTATGGAGATATGGAAGTTGTGGTGAATGTGGAGAACCAGCAAACGTCCTGAATCTAAGCAATTGCTTCAAACTGAGAATTTGTTACGTACAGAGAACTAAGATTGCTGACAAAGAGTGAAATTGATAAATTATTGGTTCAGATGAATGAGGAGTAGCTGGAAATGAGGAGATAGTAGAAGTTGTTCCAAATATTTAGATAGGAAATGCACATTAATAGAGATAGCGAGATTAATTAAATGGATCATCTTGAACATTGAGAGAAGCTACTAAAAGCAAAATTCATGATAATTGGAGAATTTGCTAAGATGGGAACAAAGAAATATCTGCAGTTTGAGAATATACAAGACATTGAGCATTCGATTGATTTTGATATTTTGCAAGATACAGAGAGCCAGCTTTTCAGAATTTGCAGGATATGGCAAAAATTGAAGAAGCGTTCAATGCGGAGAAGCTGCAAGATTGCTAAGTAGTACATATTGCTGAGAATTGAGAATGTGACAGATACAGGGAACTAAATTTGCTGGTAAATATAGAACACCAGGAATTGAAGTCTGAGATTAATGGGGAATTGTTAGAAATGTGGATATGCTTAGAAATATAGATATTAATGCTGCTGGAGAGCTGAAATAGCAGTGATGGACAAAATGATGGAAGTTGAGAAAGCTGTGCATTGGGCGAAAGAACAGATGCTTCAAGTAGCAAAATTCATGGAAATGGAAGATTCTCCTAAGCTGGGAACTAAGATGTATCTACAGACAGAGAAAATGCCAGAAGTTGATCAACTGCAGGAAAGAGAGAGAAACTGTAGAGGTGTTGATTGATATTTATTGTAAGAAACTGAGCACTTGCTGGGTAGCAATAAACTGATTTGTTGAAAAAGAGAAATGGAGTAGTTGAACGCTGTTTAGAACAATGAAGATTTGGAAATGTGTGGAGTTTTAGAAATTGAGATATTAATATCGATTAGCTGTAGAAATTATTGAAGGTGCAGAATTTGATTGAAACCAGAAATCGCTGCAGTCAGTGGAAGAGATGATAAAATAAGCTAACTTCATGGAATTGGCGACTTTACAAATATTGAGATTGAGATATATCTGCAGATATCGATAGTACTTCAAATTGCACAATTGCTAGAATCTGACATTGTGATAGAGAAGGAAAGCAAGATTTCATGACATTGAAGTATATGGAGATATGGAAGTTGTGGTGAATGTGGAGAACCGGCAAACGTCCTGAATCTACACAATTGCTTCAAACTGAGAATTGTTACGTACAGAGAACTAAGATTGCAGACAAAGAGTGAAAATGATAAATTATTGGTTCAGATGAATGAGGAGTAGCTGGAAATGAGGAGATAGTAGAAGTTGTTCCAAATATTTAGATAGGAAATGCACATTAATAGAGATAGCGAGATTAATTAAATGGATCATCTTGAACATTGAGAGAAGCTACTAAAAGCAAAATTCATGATAATTGGAGAATTTGCTAAGATGGGAACAAAGAAATATCTGCAGTTTGAGAATATACAAGACATTGAGCATTCGATTGATTTTGATATTTTGCAAGAAACAGAGAGCCAGCTTTTCAGAATTTGCAGGATATGGCAAAAATTGAAGAAGCGTTCAATTCGGAGAAGCTGCAAGATTGCTAAGTAGTACATATTGCTGAGAATTGAGAATGTGACAGATACAGGGAACTAAATTTGCTGGTAAATATAGAACACCAGGAATTGAAGTCTGAGATTAATGGGGAATTGTTAGAAATGTGGATATGCTTAGAAATATAGATATTAATGCTGCTGGAGAGCTGAAATAGCAGTGATGGACAAAATGATGGAAGTTGAGAAAGCTGTGCATTGGGCGAAAGAACAGATGCTTCAAGTAGCAAAATTCATGGAAATGGAAGATTCTCCTAAGCTGGGAACTAAGATGTATCTACAGACAGAGAAAATGCCAGAAGTTGATCAATTGCAGGAAAGAGAGAGAAACTGTAGAGGTGTTGATTGATATTTATTGTAAGAAACTGAGCACTTGCTGGATAGCAATAAACTGATTTGTTGAAAAAGAGAAATGGAGTAGTTGAACGCTGTTTAGAGCAATGAAGATTTGGAAATGTGTGGAGTTTTAGAAATTGAGATATTAATATCGATTAGCTGTAGAAATTATTGAAGGTGCAGAATTTGATTGAAACCAGAAATCTCTGCAGTCAGTGGAAGAGCGGATGATAAAATTAGCTAACTTCATGGAATTGGCGACTTTACAGATATTGAGATTGAGATATATCTGCAGATATCGATAGTACTTCAAATTGCACAATTGCTAGAATCTGACATTGTGATAGAGAAGGAAAGCAAGATTTCATGACATTGAAGTATATGGAGATATGGAAGTTGTGGTGAATGTGGAGAACCTGCAAACGTCCTGAATCTACCCAATTGCTTCAAACTGTGAACTTGTTACGTACAGAGAACTAAGATTGCTGACAAAGAGTGAAATTGATAAATTATTGGTTCAGATGAATGAGGAGTAGCTGGAAATGAGGAGATAGTAGAAGTTGTTCCAAATATTTAGATAGGAAATGCACATTAATAGAGATAGCGAGATTAATTAAATGGATCATCTTGAACATTGAGAGAAGCTACTAAAAGCAAAATTCATGATAATTGGAGAATTTGCTAAGATGGGAACAAAGAAATATCTGCAGTTTGAGAATATACAAGACATTGAGCATTCGATTGATTTTGATATTTTGCAAGATACAGAGAGCCAGCTTTTCAGAATTTGCAGGATATGGCAAAAATTGAAGAAGCGTTCAATGCGGAGAAGCTGCAAGATTGCTAAGTAGTACATATTGCTGAGAATTGAGAATGTGACAGATACAGGGAACTAAATTTGCTGGTAAATATAGAACACCAGGAATTGAAGTCTGAGATTAATGGGGAATTGTTAGAAATGTGGATATGCTTAGAAATATAGATATTAATGCTGCTGGAGAGCTGAAATAGCAGTGATGGACAAAATGATGGAAGTTGAGAAAGCTGTGCATTGGGCGAAAGAACAGATGCTTCAAGTAGCAAAATTCATGGAAATGGAAGATTCTCCTAAGCTGGGAACTAAGATGTATCTACAGACAGAGAAAATGCCAGAAGTTGATCAACTGCAGGAAAGAGAGAGAAACTGTAGAGGTGTTGATTGATATTTATTGTAAGAAACTGAGCACTTGCTGGGTAGCAATAAACTGATTTGTTGAAAAAGAGAAATGGAGTAGTTGAACGCTGTTTAGAACAATGAAGATTTGGAAATGTGTGGAGTTTTAGAAATTGAGATATTAATATCGATTAGCTGTAGAAATTATTGAAGGTGCAGAATTTGATTGAAACCAGAAATCGCTGCAGTCAGTGGAAGAGATGATAAAATAAGCTAACTTCATGGAATTGGCGACTTTACAAATATTGAGATTGAGATATATCTGCAGATATCGATAGTACTTCAAATTGCACAATTGCTAGAATCTGACATTGTGATAGAGAAGGAAAGCAAGATTTCATGACATTGAAGTATATGGAGATATGGAAGTTGTGGTGAATGTGGAGAACCTGCAAACGTCCTGAATCTACCCAATTGCTTCAAACTGAGAATTTGTTACGTACAGAGAACTAAGATTGCTGACAAAGAGTGAAATTGATAAATTATTGGTTCAGATGAATGAGGAGTAGCTGGAAATGAGGAGATAGTAGAAGTTGTTCCAAATATTTAGATAGGAAATGCACATTAATAGAGATAGCGAGATTAATTAAATGGATCATCTTGAACATTGAGAGAAGCTACTAAAAGCAAAATTCATGATAATTGGAGAATTTGCTAATATGGGAACAAAGAAATATCTGCAGTTTGAGAATATACAAGACATTGAGCATTCGATTGATTTTGATATTTTGCAAGAAACAGAGAGCCAGCTTTTCAGAATTTGCAGGATATGGCAAAAATTGAAGAAGCGTTCAATGCGGAGAAGCTGCAAGATTGCTAAGTAGTACATATTGCTGAGAATTGAGAATGTGACAGATACAGGGAACTAAATTTGCTGGTAAATATAGAACACCAGGAATTGAAGTCTGAGATTAATGGGGAATTGATAGAAATGTGGATATGCTTAGAAATATAGATATTAATGCTGCTGGAGAGCTGAAATAGCAGTGATGGACAAAATGATGGAAGTTGAGAAAGCTGTGCATTGGGCGAAAGAACAGATGCTTCAAGTAGCAAAATTCATGGAAATGGAAGATTCTCCTAAGCTGGGAACTAAGATGTATCTACAGACAGAGAAAATGCCAGAAGTTGATCAACTGCAGGAAAGAGAGAGAAACTGTAGAGGTGTTGATTGATATTTATTGTAAGAAACTGAGCACTTGCTGGATAGCAATAAACTGATTTGTTGAAAAAGAGAAATGGAGTAGTTGAACGCTGTTTAGAACAATGAAGATTTGGAAATGTGTGGAATATTAGAAATTGAGATATTAATATCGATTAGCTGTAGAAATTATTGAAGGTGCAGAATTTGATTGAAACCAGAATTCTCTGCAGTCAGTGGAAGAGCGGATGATAAAATAAGCTAACTTCATGGAATTGGCGACTTTACAGATATTGAGATTGAGATATATCTGCAGATATCGATAGTACTTCAAATTGCACAATTGCTAGAATCTGACATTGTGATAGAGAAGGAAAGCAAGATTTTGTGACATTGAAGTATATGGAGATATGGAAGTTGTGGTGAATGTGGAGAACCTGCAAACGTCCTGAATCTAAGCAATTGCTTCAAACTGAGAATTTTTTACGTATAGAGAACTAAGATTGCTGACAAAGAGTGAAATTGATAAATTATTGGTTCAGATGAATGAGGAGTAGCTGGAAATGAGGAGATAGTAGAAGTAGTTAAAAATATTTAGATAGGAAATGCACATTAATAGAGATAGCGAGATTAATTAAATGGATCATCTTGAACATTGAGAGAAGCTACTAAAAGCAAAATTCATGATAATTGGAGAATTTGCTAAGATGGGAACAAAGAAATATCTGCAGTTTGAGAATATACAAGACATTGAGCATTCGATTGATTTTGATATTTTGCAAGAAACAGAGAGCCAGCTTTTCAGAATTTGCAGGATATGGCAAAAATTGAAGAAGCGTTCAATGCGGAGAAGCTGCAAGATTGCTAAGTAGTACATATTGCTGAGAATTGAGAATGTGACAGATACAGGGAACTAAATTTGCTGGTAAATATAGAACACCAGGAATTGAAGTCTGAGATTAATGGGGAATTGTTAGAAATGTGGATATGCTTAGAAATATAGATATTAATGCTGCTGGAGAGCTGAAATAGCAGTGATGGACAAAATGATGGAAGTTGAGAAAGCTGTGCATTGGGCGAAAGAACAGATGCTTCAAGTAGCAAAATTCATGGAAATGGAAGATTCTCCTAAGCTGGGAACTAAGATGTATCTACAGACAGAGAAAATGCCAGAAGTTGATCAACTGCAGGAAAGAGAGAGAAACTGTAGAGGTGTTGATTGATATTTATTGTAAGAAACTGAGCACTTGCTGGATAGCAATAAACTGATTTGTTGAAATAGAGAAATGGAGTAGTTGAACGCTGTTTAGAACAATGAAGATTTGGAAATGTGTGGAGTTTTAGAAATTGAGATATTAATATCGATTAGCTGTAGAAATTATTGAAGGTGCAGAATTTGATTGAAACCAGAAATCGCTGCAGTCAGTGGAAGAGCGGATGATAAAATAAGCTAACTTCATGGAATTGGCGACTTTACAAATATTGAGATTGAGATATATCTGCAGATATCGATAGTACTTCAAATTGCACAATTGCTAGAATCTGACATTGTGATAGAGAAGGAAAGCAAGATTTCAGTGACATTGAAGGATGTGGAGATATGAAAGTTGTGGTGAATGTGGAGAACCTGCAAACGTCCTGAATCTAAGCAATTGCTTCAAACTGAGAATTTGTTACGTACAGAGAACTAAGATTGCTGACAAAGAGTGAAATTGATAAATTATTGGTTCAGATGAATGAGGAGTAGCTGGAAATGAGGAGATAGTAGAAGTTGTTCCAAATATTTAGATAGGAAATGCACATTAATAGAGATAGCGAGATTAATTAAATGGATCATCTTGAACATTGAGAGAAGCTACTAAAAGCAAAATTCATGATAATTGGAGAATTTGCTAAGATGGGAACAAAGAAATATCTGCAGTTTGAGAATATACAAGACATTGAGCATTCGATTGATTTTGATACTTTGCAAGGTACAGAGAGCCAGCTTTTCAGAATTTGCAGGATATGGCAGAAATTGAAGAAGCGTTCAATGCGGAGAAGCTGCAAGATTGCTAAGTAGTACATATTGCTGAGAATTGAGAACGTGACAGATACAGGGAACTAAATTTGCTGTTAAATATAGAACACGCAGGAATTGAAGTCTGAGATTAATGGGGAATTGTTAGAAGTGTGGATATGCTTAGAAATATAGATATTAATGCTGCTGGAGAGCTGAAATAGCAGTGATGGACAAAATGATGGAAGTTGAGAAAGCTGTGCATTGGGCAAAAGGACAGATGCTTCAAGTAGCAAAATTCATGGAAATGGAAGATTCTCCTAAGCTGGGAACTAAGATGTATCTACAGACAGAGAAAATGCCAGAAGTTGATCAACTGCAGGAAAGAGAGAGAAACTCTAGATGTGTTGATTGATATTTATTGTAAGAAACTGAGCACTTGCTGGGTAGCAATAAACTGATTTGTTGAAAAAGAGAAATGGAGTAGTTGAACGCTGTTTAGAACAATGAAGATTTGGAAATGTGTGTAGTTTTAGAAATTGAGATATTAATATTGATTAGCTGTAGAAATTATTGAAGGTGCAGAATTTGATTGAAACCAGAAATCGCTGCAGTCAGTGGAAGAGATGATAAAATAAGCTAACTTCATGGAATTGGCGACTTTACAAATATTGAGATTGAGATATATCTGCAGATATCGATAGTACTTCAAATTGCACAATTGCTAGAATCTGACATTGTGATAGAGAAGGAAAGCAAGATTTCATGACATTGAAGTATATGGAGATATGGAAGTTGTGGTGAATGTGGAGAACCGGCAAACGTCCTGAATCTAACCAATTGCTTCAAACTGAGAATTCGTTACGTAAAGAGATCTAAGTTTGCAGACAAAGATTGAAAAAAATAAATTATTGGTTCAGATGAATGAGGAGTAGCTGGAAATGAGGAGATAGTAGAAGTTATTCCAAATATTTAGATAGGAAATGCACATTAATGGAGATAGCGAGATTAATTAAATGGATCATCTTGAACATTGAGAGAAGCTACTGAAAGCAAAATTCATGATAATTGGAGAATTTGCTAATGTGGGAACAAAGAAATATCTGCAGTTAGGGAATATAGAAGACATTGAGCAATCGATTGATTTTGGAAATGTGTGGAATTTTAGAAATTGAGATATTAATATCGATTAGCTGTAGAAATTATTGAAGGTGCAGAATTTGATTGAAACCAGAAATCTCTGCAGTCAGTGGAAGAGCGGATGATAAAATAAGCTAACTTCATGGAATTGGCGACTTTACAGATATTGAGATTGAGATATATCTGCAGATATCGATAGTACTTCAAATTGCACAATTGCTAGAAAATGCCATTGTGATAGAGAAGGAAAGCAAGATTTTGTGACATTGAAGGCTATGGAGATATGAAAGTTGTGGTGAATGTGGAGAACCTGCAAACGTCCTGAATCTAAGCAATTGCTTCAAACTGAGAATTTGTTACGTACAGAGAACTAAGATTGCTGACAAAGAGTGAAATTGATAAATTATTGGTTCAGATGAATGAGGAGTAGCTGGAAATGAGGAGATAGTAGAAGTTGTTCCAAATATTTAGATAGGAAATGCACATTAATAGAGATAGCGAGATTAATTAAATGGATCATCTTGAACATTGAGAGAAGCTACTAAAAGCAAAATTCATGATAATTGGAGAATTTGCTAAGATGGGAACAAAGAAATATCTGCAGTTTGAGAATATACAAGACATTGAGCATTCGATTGATTTTGATATTTTGCAAGATACAGCGAGACAGCTTTTCAGAACTTGTAGGATATGGCAGAAATTGAAGAAGCGTTCAATGCGGAGAAGCTGCAAGATTGCTAAGTAGTACATATTGCTGAGAATTGAGAATGTGACAGATACAGGGAACTAAATTTGCTGGTAAATATAGAACACCAGGAATTGAAGTCTGAGATTAATGGGGAATTGTTAGAAATGTGGATATGCTTAGAAATATAGATATTAATGCTGCTGGAGAGCTGAAATAGCAGTGATGGACAAATTGATGGAAGTTGAGAAAGCTGTGCATTGGGCGAAAGAACAGATGCTTCAAGTAGCAAAATTCATGGAAATGGAAGATTCTCCTAAGCTGGGAACTAAGATGTAACTACAGACAGAGAAAATGCCAGAAGTTGATCAACTGCAGGAAAGAGAGAGAAACTGTAGAGGTGTTGATTGATATTTATTGTAAGAAACTGAGCACTTGCTGGGTAGCAATAAACTGATTTGTTGAAAAAGAGAAATGGAGTAGTTGAACGCTGTTTAGAACAATGAAGATTTGGAAATGTGTGGAGTTTTAGAAATTGAGATATTAATATCGATTAGCTGTAGAAATTATTGAAGGTGCAGAATTTGATTGAAACCAGAAATCGCTGCAGTCAGTGGAAGAGATGATAAAATAAGCTAACTTCATGGAATTGGCGACTTTACAAATATTGAGATTGAGATATATCTGCAGATATCGATAGTACTTCAAATTGCACAATTGCTAGAATCTGACATTGTGATAGAGAAGGAAAGCAAGATTTCATGACATTGAAGTATATGGAGATATGGAAGTTGTGGTGAATGTGGAGAACCTGCAAACGTCCTGAATCTACCCAATTGCTTCAAACTGTGAACTTGTTACGTACAGAGAACTAAGATTGCTGACAAAGAGTGAAATTGATAAATTATTGGTTCAGATGAATGAGGAGTAGCTGGAAATGAGGAGATAGTAGAAGTTGTTCCAAATATTTAGATAGGAAATGCACATTAATAGAGATAGCGAGATTAATTAAATGGATCATCTTGAACATTGAGAGAAGCTACTAAAAGCAAAATTCATGATAATTGGAGAATTTGCTAAGATGGGAACAAAGAAATATCTGCAGTTTGAGAATATACAAGACATTGAGCATTCGATTGATTTTGATATTTTGCAAGAAACAGAGAGCCAGCTTTTCAGAATTTGCAGGATATGGCAAAAATTGAAGAAGCGTTCAATTCGGAGAAGCTGCAAGATTGCTAAGTAGTACATATTGCTGAGAATTGAGAATGTGACAGATACAGGGAACTAAATTTGCTGGTAAATATAGAACACCAGGAATTGAAGTCTGAGATTAATGGGGAATTGATAGAAATGTGGATATGCTTAGAAATATAGATATTAATGCTGCTGGAGAGCTGAAATAGCAGGGATGGACAAAATGATGGAAGTTGAGAAAGCTGTGCATTGGGCGAAAGAACAGATGCTTCAAGTAGCAAAATTCATGGAAATGGAAGATTCTCCTAAGCTGGGAACTAAGATGTATCTACAGACAGAGAAAATGCCAGAAGTTGATCAACTGCAGGAAAGAGAGAGAAACTGTAGAGGTGTTGATTGATATTTATTGTAAGAAACTGAGCACTTGCTGGGTAGCAATAAACTGATTTGTTGAAAAACAGAAATGGAGTAGTTGAACGCTGTTTAGAACAATGAAGATTTGGAAATGTGTGGAGTTTTAGAAATTGAGATATTAATATCGATTAGCTGTAGAAATTATTGAAGGTGCAGAATTTGATTGAAACCAGAAATCGCTGCAGTCAGTGGAAGAGATGATAAAATAAGCTAACTTCATGGAATTGGCGACTTTACAAATATTGAGATTGAGATATATCTGCAGATATCGATAGTACTTCAAATTGCACAATTGCTAGAATCTGACATTGTGATAGAGAAGGAAAGCAAGATTTCATGACATTGAAGTATATGGAGATATGGAAGTTGTGGTGAATGTGGAGAACCTGCAAACGTCCTGAATCTACCCAATTGCTTCAAACTGAGAACTTGTTACGTACAGAGAACTAAGATTGCTGACAAAGAGTGAAATTGATAAATTATTGGTTCAGATGAATGAGGAGTAGCTGGAAATGAGGAGATAGTAGAAGTTGTTCCAAATATTTAGATAGGAAATGCACATTAATAGAGATAGCGAGATTAATTAAATGGATCATCTTGAACATTGAGAGAAGCTACTAAAAGCAAAATTCATGATAATTGGAGAATTTGCTAAGATGGGAACAAAGAAATATCTGCAGTTTGAGAATATACAAGACATTGAGCATTCGATTGATTTTGATATTTTGCAAGAAACAGAGAGCCAGCTTTTCAGAATTTGCAGGATATGGCAAAAATTGAAGAAGCGTTCAATTCGGAGAAGCTGCAAGATTGCTAAGTAGTACATATTGCTGAGAATTGAGAATGTGACAGATACAGGGAACTAAATTTGCTGGTAAATATAGAACACCAGGAATTGAAGTCTGAGATTAATGGGGAATTGTTAGAAATGTGGATATGCTTAGAAATATAGATATTAATGCTGCTGGAGAGCTGAAATAGCAGTGATGGAAAAAATGATGGAAGTTGAGAAAGCTGTGCATTGGGCGAAAGAACAGATGCTTCAAGTAGCAAAATTCATGGAAATGGAAGATTCTCCTAAGCTGGGAACTAAGATGTATCTACAGACAGAGAAAATGCCAGAAGTTGATCAACTGCAGGAAAGAGAGAGAAACTGTAGAGGTGTTGATTGATATTTATTGTAAGAAACTGAGCACTTGCTGGATAGCAATAAACTGATTTGTTGAAATAGAGAAATGGAGTAGTTGAAAGCTGTTTAGAACAATGAAGATTTGGAAATGTGTGGAGTTTTAGAAATTGAGATATTAATATCGATTAGCTGTAGAAATTATTGAAGGTGCAGAATTTGATTGAAACCAGAAATCTCTGCAGTCAGTGGAAGAGCGGATGATAAAATAAGCTAACTTCATGGAATTGGCGACTTTACAGATATTGAGATTGAGATATATCTGCAGATATCGATAGTACTTCAAATTGCACAATTGCTAGAAAATGCCATTGTGATAGAGAAGGAAAAAAAGATTTTGTGACATTGAAGGCTATGGAGATATGAAAGTTGTGGTGAATGTGGAGAACCTGCAAACGTCCTGAATCTAAGCAATTGGTTCAAACTGAGAATTTGTTACGTACAGAGAACTAAGATTGCTGACAAAGAGTGAATTGATAAATTATTGGTTCAGATGAATGAGGAGTAGCTGGAAATGAGGAGATAGTAGAAGTTGTTCCAAATATTTAGATAGGAAATGCACATTAATAGAGATAGCGAGATTAATTAAATGGATCATCTTGAACATTGAGAGAAGCTACTAAAAGCAAAATTCATGATAATTGGAGAATTTGCTAAGATGGGAACAAAGAAATATCTGCAGTTTGAGAATATACAAGACATTGAGCATTCGATTGATTTTGATATTTTGCAAGAAACAGAGAGCCAGCTTTTCAGAATTTGCAGGATATGGCAAAAATTGAAGAAGCGTTCAATTCGGAGAAGCTGCAAGATTGCTAAGTAGTACATATTGCTGAGAATTGAGAATGTGACAGATACAGGGAACTAAATTTGCTGGTAAATATAGAACACCAGGAATTGAAGTCTGAGATTAATGGGGAATTGTTAGAAATGTGGATATGCTTAGAAATATAGATATTAATGCTGCTGGAGAGCTGAAATAGCAGTGATGGACAAAATGATGGAAGTTGAGAAAGCTGTGCATTGGGCGAAAGAACAGATGCTTCAAGTAGCAAAATTCATGGAAATGGAAGATTCTCCTAAGCTGGGAACTACAGACAGAGAAAATGCCAGAAGTTGATCAACTGCAGGAAAGAGAGAGAAACTGTAGAGGTGTTGATTGATATTTATTGTAAGAAACTGAGCACTTGCTGGATAGCAATAAACTGATTTGTTGAAATAGAGAAATGGAGTAGGTGAACGCTGTTTAGAACAATGAAGATTTGGAAATGTGTGGAGTTTTAGAAATTGAGATATTAATATCGATTAGCTGTAGAAATTATTGAAGGTGCAGAATTTGATTGAAACCAGAAATCTCTGCAGTCAGTGGAAGAGCGGATGATAAAATAAGCTAACTTCATGGAATTGGCGACTTTACAGATATTGAGATTGAGATATATCTGCAGATATCGATAGTACTTCAAATTGCACAATTGCTAGAAAATGCCATTGTGATAGAGAAGGAAAGCAAGATTTTGTGACATTGAAGGCTGTGGAGATATGAAAGTTGTGGTGAATGTGGAGAACCTGCAAACGTCCTGAATCTAAGCAATTGCTTCAAACTGAGAATTTGTTACGTACAGAGAACTAAGATTGCTGACAAAGAGTGAAATTGATAAATTATTGGTTCAGATGAATGAGGAGTAGCTGGAAATGAGGAGATAGTAGAAGTTGTTCCAAATATTTAGATAGGAAATGCACATTAATAGAGATAGCGAGATTAATTAAATGGATCATCTTGAACATTGAGAGAAGCTACTAAAAGCAAAATTCATGATAATTGGAGAATTTGCTAAGATGGGAACAAAGAAATATCTGCAGTTTGAGAATATACAAGACATTGAGCATTCGATTGATTTTGATACTTTGCAAGGTACAGAGAGCCAGCTTTTCAGAATTTGCAGGATATGGCAGAAATTGAAGAAGCGTTCAATGCGGAGAAGCTGCAAGATTGCTAAGTAGTACATATTGCTGAGAATTGAGAACGTGACAGATACAGGGAACTAAATTTGCTGTTAAATATAGAACTCGCGGAATTGAAGTTTGAGATGAATGGGGAATTGTTAGAAGTGTGGATATGCTTGGAAATATAGATATTAATGCTGCTGGAGAGCTGAAATAGCAGTGATGGACAAAATGATGGAAGTTGAGAAAGCTGTGCATTGGGCAAAAGGACAGATGCTTCAAGTAGCAAAATTCATGGAAATGGAAGATTCTCCTAAGCTGGGAACTAAGATGTATCTACAGACAGAGAAAATGCCAGAAGTTGATCAACTGCAGGAAAGAGAGAGAAACTCTAGATGTGTTGATTGATATTTATTGTAAGAAACTGAGCACTTGCTGGGTAGCAATAAACTGATTTGTTGAAAAAGAGATATGGAGTAGTTGAACGCTGTTTAGAACATTGAAGATTTGGAAATGTGTGTAGTTTTAGAAATTGAGATATTAATATTGATTAGCTGTAGAAATTATTGAAGGTGCAGAATTTGATTGAAACCAGAAATCGCTGCAGTCAGTGGAAGAGATGATAAAATAAGCTAACTTCATGGAATTGGCGACTTTACAAATATTGAGATTGAGATATATCTGCAGATATCGATAGTACTTCAAATTGCACAATTGCTAGAATCTGACATTGTGATAGAGAAGGAAAGCAAGATTTCATGACATTGAAGTATATGGAGATATGGAAGTTGTGGTGAATGTGGAGAACCGGCAAACGTCCTGAATGTAACCAATTGCTTCAAACTGAGAATTCGTTACGTAAAGAGATCTAAGTTTGCAGACAAAGATTGAAAAAAATAAATTATTGGTTCAGATGAATGAGGAGTAGCTGGAAATGAGGAGATAGTAGAAGTTATTCCAAATATTTAGATAGGAAATGCACATTAATGGAGATAGCGAGATTAATTAAATGGATCATCTTGAACATTGAGAGAAGCTACTGAAAGCAAAATTCATGATAATTGGAGAATTTGCTAATGTGGGAACAAAGAAATATCTGCAGTTAGGGAATATAGAAGACATTGAGCAATCGATTGATTTTGGAAATGTGTGGAATTTTAGAAATTGAGATATTAATATCGATTAGCTGTAGAAATTATTGAAGGTGCAGAATTTGATTGAAACCAGAAATCTCTGCAGTCAGTGGAAGAGCGGATGATAAAATAAGCTAACTTCATGGAATTGGCGACTTTACAGATATTGAGATTGAGATATATCTGCAGATATCGATAGTACTTCAAATTGCACAATTGCTAGAAAATGCCATTGTGATAGAGAAGGAAAGCAAGATTTTGTGACATTGAAGGCTATGGAGATATGAAAGTTGTGGTGAATGTGGAGAACCTGCAAACGTCCTGAATCTAAGCAATTGCTTCAAACTGAGAATTTGTTACGTACAGAGAACTAAGATTGCTGACAAAGAGTGAAATTGATAAATTATTGGTTCAGATGAATGAGGAGTAGCTGGAAATGAGGAGATAGTAGAAGTTGTTCCAAATATTTAGATAGGAAATGCACATTAATAGAGATAGCGAGATTAATTAAATGGATCATCTTGAACATTGAGAGAAGCTACTAAAAGCAAAATTCATGATAATTGGAGAATTTGCTAAGATGGGAACAAAGAAATATCTGCAGTTTGAGAATATACAAGACATTGAGCATTCGATTGATTTTGATATTTTGCAAGATACAGCGAGACAGCTTTTCAGAACTTGTAGGATATGGCAGAAATTGAAGAAGCGTTCAATGCGGAGAAGCTGCAAGATTGCTAAGTAGTACATATTGCTGAGAATTGAGAATGTGACAGATACAGGGAACTAAATTTGCTGGTAAATATAGAACACCAGGAATTGAAGTCTGAGATTAATGGGGAATTGTTAGAAATGTGGATATGCTTAGAAATATAGATATTAATGCTGCTGGAGAGCTGAAATAGCAGTGATGGACAAATTGATGGAAGTTGAGAAAGCTGTGCATTGGGCGAAAGAACAGATGCTTCAAGTAGCAAAATTCATGGAAATGGAAGATTCTCCTAAGCTGGGAACTAAGATGTAACTACAGACAGAGAAAATGCCAGAAGTTGATCAACTGCAGGAAAGAGAGAGAAACTGTAGAGGTGTTGATTGATATTTATTGTAAGAAACTGAGCACTTGCTGGGTAGCAATAAACTGATTTGTTGAAAAAGAGAAATGGAGTAGTTGAACGCTGTTTAGAACAATGAAGATTTGGAAATGTGTGGAGTTTTAGAAATTGAGATATTAATATCGATTAGCTGTAGAAATTATTGAAGGTGCAGAATTTGATTGAAACCAGAAATCGCTGCAGTCAGTGGAAGAGATGATAAAATAAGCTAACTTCATGGAATTGGCGACTTTACAAATATTGAGATTGAGATATATCTGCAGATATCGATAGTACTTCAAATTGCACAATTGCTAGAATCTGACATTGTGATAGAGAAGGAAAGCAAGTTTTCATGACATTGAAGTATATGGAGATATGGAAGTTGTGGTGAATGTGGAGAACCTGCAAACGTCCTGAATCTATCCAATTGCTTGAAACTGAGAATTTGTTACGTACAGAGAACTAAGATTGCTGACAAAGAGTGAAATTGATAAATTATTGTTTCAATGAATGAGGAGTAGCTGGAAATGAGGAGATAGTAGAAGTTGTTCCAAATATTTAGATAGGAAATGCACATTAATAGTGATAGCGAGATTAATTAAATGGATCATCATGAACATTGAGAGAAGCTACTAAAAGCAAAATTCATGATAATTGGAGAATTTGCTAAGATGGGAACAAAGAAATATCTGCAGTTTGAGAATATACAAGACATTGAGCATTCGATTCATTTTGATATTTTGCAAGATACAGAGAGCCAGCTTTTCAGAATTTGCAGGATATGGCAAAAATTGAAGAAGCGTTCAATGCGGAGAAGCTGCAAGATTGCTAAGTAGTACATATTGCTGAGAATTGAGAATGTGACAGTTACAGGGAACTAAATTTGCTGGTAAATATAGAACACCAGGAATTGAAGTCTGAGATTAATGGGGAATTGTTAGAAATGTGGATATGCTTAGAAATATAGATATTAATGCTGCTGGAGAGCTGAAATAGCAGTGATGGACAAAATGATGGAAGTTGAGAAAGCTGTGCATTGGGCGAAAGAACAGATGCTTCAAGTAGCAAAATTCATGGAAATGGAAGATTCTCCTAAGCTGGGAACTAAGATGTATCTACAGACAGAGAAAATGCCAGAAGTTGATCAATTGCAGGAAAGAGAGAGAAACTGTAGAGCTGTTGATTGATATTTATTGTAAGAAACTGAGCACTTGCTGGATAGCAATAAACTGATTTGTTGAAAAAGAGAAATGGAGTAGTTGAACGCTGTTTAGAACAATGAAGATTTGGAAATGTGTGGAGTTTTAGAAATTGAGATATTAATATCGATTAGCTGTAGAAATTATTGAAGGTGCAGAATTTGATTGAAACCAGAAATCTCTGCAGTCAGTGGAAGAGCGGATGATAAAATTAGCTAACTTCATGGAATTGGCGACTTTACAGATATTGAGATTGAGATATATCTGCAGATATCGATAGTACTTCAAATTGCACAATTGCTAGAAAATGCCATTGTGATAGAGAAGGAAAGCAAGATTTTGTGACATTGAAGGCTATGGAGATATGAAAGTTGTGGTGAATGTGGAGAACCTGCAAACGTCCTGAATCTAACCAAATGCTTCAAACTGAGAATTTGTTACGTACAGAGAACTAAGATTGCTGACAAAGAGTGAAATTGATAAATTATTGTTTCAATGAATGAGGAGTAGCTGGAAATGAGGAGATAGTAGTTGTTCCAAATATTTAGATAGGAAATGCACATTAATAGAGATAGCGAGATTAATTAAATGGATCATCTTGAACATTGAGAGAAGCTACTAAAAGCAAAATTCATGATAATTGGAGAATTTGCTAATATGGGAACAAAGAAATACCTGCAGTTTGAGAATATACAAGACATTGAGCATTCGATTGATTTTGATACTTTGCAAGGTACAGAGAGCCAGCTTTTCAGAATTTGCAGGATATGGCAAAAATTGAAGAAGCGTTCAATGCGGAGAAGCTGCAAGATTGCTAAGTAGTACATATTGCTGATAATTGAGAATGTGACAGATACAGGGAACTAAATTTGCTGGTAAATATAGAACACCAGGAATTGAAGTCTGAGATTAATGGGGAATTGATAGAAATGTGGATATGCTTAGAAATATAGATATTAATGCTGCTGGAGAGCTGAAATAGCAGTGATGGACAAAATGATGGAAGTTGAGAAAGCTGTGCATTGGGCGAAAGAACAGATGCTTCAAGTAGCAAAATTCATGGAAATGGAAGATTCTCCTAAGCTGGGAACTAAGATGTATCTACAGTCAGAGAAAATGCCAGAAGTTGATCAACTGCAGGAAAGAGAGAGAAACTGTAGAGGTGTTGATTGATATTTATTTTAAGAAACTGAGCACTTGCTGGGTAGCAATAAACTGATTTGTTGAAAAAGAGAAATGGAATAGTTGAACGCTGTTTAGAACAATGAAGATTTGGAAATGTGTGGAGTTTTAGAAATTGAGATATTAATATCGATTAGCTGTAGAAATTATTGAAGGTGCAGAATTTGATTGAAACCAGAACTCGCTGCAGTCAGTGGAAGAGATGATAAAATAAGCTAACTTCATGGAATTGGCGACTTTACAAATATTGAGATTGAGATATATCTGCAGATATCGATAGTACTTCAAATTGCACAATTGCTAGAATCTGACATTGTGATAGAGAAGGAAAGCAAGATTTCATGACATTGAAGTATATGGAGATATGGAAGTTGTGGTGAATGTGGAGAACCGGCAAACGTCCTGAATCTAACCAATTGCTTCAAACTGAGAATTCGTTACGTAAAGAGATCTAAGTTTGCAGACAAAGATTGAAAAAAATAAATTATTGGTTCAGATGAATGAGGATAGATGGAAATGAGGAGATAGTAGAAGTTATTCCAAATATTTAGATAGGAAATGCACATTAAAGGAGATAGCGAGATTAATTAAATGGATCATCTTGAACATTGAGAGAAGCTACTAAAAGCAAAATTCATGATAATTGGAGAATTTGCTAATGTGGGAACAAAGAAATATCTGCAGTTAGGGAATATAGAAGACATTGAGCAATGGATTGATTTTGGAAATGTGTGGAATGTTAGAAATTGAGATATTAATATCGATTTGCTGTAGAAATTATTGAAGGTGCAGAATTTGATTGAAACCAGAAATCTCTGCAGTCAGTGGAAGAGCGGATGATAAAATTAGCTAACTTCATGGAATTGGCGACTTTACAGATATTGAGATTGAGATATATCTGCAGATATCGATAGTACTTCAAATTGCACAATTGCTAGAAAATGCCATTGTGATAGAGAAGGAAAGCAAGATTTTGTGACATTGAATGCTATGGAGATATGGAAGTTATGGTGAATGTGGAGAACCAGCAAACGTCCTGAATCTAAGCAATAGCTTCAAACTGAGAATTTGTTACATAAAAAGAACTAGGTTTGCTGACAAAGACTGAAATTGATAAATTTTTGGTTCAGATGAATGAGGAGTAGCTGGAAATGAGGAGATAGTAGAAGTTGTTCCAAATATTTAGATAGGAAGTGCACATTAATAGAGATAGCAAGATTAATTAAATGGATAATCTTGAACATTGAGAAGCTACTAAAAGCAAAATTCATGATAATTGGAGAATTTGCTAAGATGGGAACAAAGAAATATCTGCAGTTTGAGAATATACAAGACATTGAGCATTCGATTGATTTTGATATTTTGCAAGATACAGAGAGCCAGCTTTTCAGAATTTGCAGGATATGGCAAAAATTGAAGAAGCGTTCAATGCGGAGAAGCTGCAAGATTGCTAAGTAGTACATATTGCTGAGAATTGAGAATGTGACAGATACAGGGAACTAAATTTGCTGGTAAATATAGAACACCAGGAATTGAAGTCTGAGATTAATGGGGAATTGTTAGAAATGTGGATATGCTTAGAAATATAGATATTAATGCTGCTGGAGAGCTGAAATAGCAGTGATGGACAAAATGATGGAAGTTGAGAAAGCTGTGCATTGGGCGAAAGAACAGATGCTTCAAGTAGCAAAATTCATGGAAATGGAAGATTCTCTTAAGCTGGGAACTAAGATGTATCTACAGACAGAGAAAATGCCAGAAGTTGATCAACTGCAGGAAAGAGAGAGAAACTGTAGAGGTGTTGATTGATATTTATTTTAAGAAACTGAGCACTTGCTGGGTAGCAATAAACTGATTTGTTGAAAAAGAGAAATGGAATAGTTGAACGCTGTTTTGAACAATGAAGATTTGGAAATGTGTGGAGTTTTAGAAATTGAGATATTAATATCGATTAGCTGTAGAAATTATTGAAGGTGCAGAATTTGATTGAAACCAGAACTCGCTGCAGTCAGTGGAAGAGATGATAAAATAAGCTAACTTCATGGAATTGGCGACTTTACAAATATTGAGATTGAGATATATCTGCAGATATCGATAGTACTTCAAATTGCACAATTGCTAGAATCTGACATTGTGATAGAGAAGGAAAGCAAGATTTCATGACATTGAAGTATATGGAGATATGGAAGTTGTGGTGAATGTGGAGAACCGGCAAACGTCCTGAATCTAACCAATTGCTTCAAACTGAGAATTCGTTACGTAAAGAGATCTAAGTTTGCAGACAAAGATTGAAAAAAATAAATTATTGGTTCAGATGAATGAGGATAGATGGAAATGAGGAGATAGTAGAAGTTATTCCAAATATTTAGATAGGAAATGCACATTAAAGGAGATAGCGAGATTAATTAAATGGATCATCTTGAACATTGAGAGAAGCTACTAAAAGCAAAATTCATGATAATTGGAGAATTTGCTAATGTGGGAACAAAGAAATATCTGCAGTTAGGGAATATAGAAGACATTGAGCAATGGATTGATTTTGGAAATGTGTGGAATGTTAGAAATTGAGATATTAATATCGATTAGCTGTAGAAATTATTGAAGGTGCAGAATTTGATTGAAACCAGAAATCTCTGCAGTCAGTGGAAGAGCGGATGATAAAATTAGCTAACTTCATGGAATTGGCGACTTTACAGATATTGAGATTGAGATATATCTGCAGATATCGATAGTACTTCAAATTGCACAATTGCTAGAAAATGCCATTGTGATAGAGAAGGAAAGCAAGATTTTGTGACATTGAAGGCTATGGAGATATGAAAGTTGTGGTGAATGTGGAGAACCTGCAAATGTCCTGAATCTAACCAAATGCTTCAAACTGAGAATTTGTTACGTACAGAGAACTAAGATTGCTGACAAAGAGTGAAATTGATAAATTATTGTTTCAATGAATGAGGAGTAGCTGGAAATGAGGAGATAGTAGAAGTTGTTCCAAATATTTAGATAGGAAATGTACATTAATAGAGATAGCGAGATTAATTAAATGGATCATCTTGAACATTGAGAGAAGCTACTAAAAGCAAAATTCATGATAATTGGAGAATTTGCTAATATGGGAACAAAGAAATACCTGCAGTTTGAGAATATACAAGACATTGAGCATTCGATTGATTTTGATACTTTGCAAGGTACAGAGAGCCAGCTTTTCAGAATTTGCAGGATATGGCAAAAATTGAAGAAGCGTTCAATGCGGAGAAGCTGCAAGATTGCTAAGTAGTACATATTGCTGAGAATTGAGAATGTGACAGATACAGGGAACTAAATTTGCTGGTAAATATAGAACACCAGGAATTGAAGTCTGAGATTAATGGGGAATTGATAGAAATGTGGATATGCTTAGAAATATAGATATTAATGCTGCTGAGGAGCTGAAATAGCAGTGATGGACAAAATGATGGAAGTTGAGAAAGCTGTGCATTGGGCGAAAGAACAGATGCTTCAAGTAGCAAAATTCATGGAAATGGAAGATTCTCCTAAGCTGGGAACTAAGATGTATCTACAGTCAGAGAAAATGCCAGAAGTTGATCAACTGCAGGAAAGAGAGAGAAACTGTAGAGGTGTTGATTGATATTTATTTTAAGAAACTGAGCACTTGCTGGGTAGCAATAAACTGATTTGTTGAAAAAGAGAAATGGAATAGTTGAATGCTGTTTAGAACAATGAAGATTTGGAAATGTGTGGAGTTTTAGAAATTGAGATATTAATATCGATTAGCTGTAGAAATTATTGAAGGTGCAGAATTTGATTGAAACCAGAACTCGCTGCAGTCAGTGGAAGAGATGATAAAATAAGCTAACTTCATGGAATTGGCGACTTTACAAATATTGAGATTGAGATATATCTGCAGATATCGATAGTACTTCAAATTGCACAATTGCTAGAATCTGACATTGTGATAGAGAAGGAAAGCAAGATTTCATGACATTGAAGTATATGGAGATATGGAAGTTGTGGTGAATGTGGAGAACCGGCAAACGTCCTGAATCTAACCAATTGCTTCAAACTGAGAATTCGTTACGTAAAGAGATCTAAGTTTGCAGACAAAGATTGAAAAAAATAAATTATTGGTTCAGATGAATGAGGATAGATGGAAATGAGGAGATAGTAGAAGTTATTCCAAATATTTAGATAGGAAATGCACATTAAAGGAGATAGCGAGATTAATTAAATAGATCATCTTGAACATTGAGAGAAGCTACTAAAAGCAAAATTCATGATAATTGGAGAATTTGCTAATGTGGGAACAAAGAAATATCTGCAGTTAGGGAATATAGAAGACATTGAGCAATGGATTGATTTTGGAAATGTGTGGAATGTTAGAAATTGAGATATTAATATCGATTTGCTGTAGAAATTATTGAAGGTGCAGAATTTGATTGAAACCAGAAATCTCTGCAGTCAGTGGAAGAGCGGATGATAAAATTAGCTAACTTCATGGAATTGGCGACTTTACAGATATTGAGATTGAGATATATCTGCAGATATCGATAGTACTTCAAATTGCACAATTGCTAGAAAATGCCATTGTGATAGAGAAGGAAAGCAAGATTTTGTGACATTGAAGGCTATGGAGATATGGAAGTTGTGGTGAATGTGGAGAACCAGCAAACGTCCTGAATCTAAGCAATAGCTTCAAACTGAGAATTTGTTACGTAAAAAGAACTAGGTTTGCTGACAAAGACTGAAATTGATAAATTTTTGGTTCAGATGAATGAGGAGTAACTGGAAATGAGGAGATAGTAGAAGTTGTTCCAAATATTTAGATAGGAAATGCACATTAATAGAGATAGCAAGATTAATTAAATGGATAATCTTGAACATTGAGAGAAGCTACTAAAAGCAAAATTCATGATAATTGGAGAATTTGCTAAGATGGGAACAAAGAAATATCTGCAGTTTGAGAATATACAAGACATTGAGCATTCGATTGATTTTGATATTTTGCAAGATACAGAGAGCCAGCTTTTCAGAATTTGCAGGATATGGCAAAAATTGAAGAAGCGTTCAATGCGGAGAAGCTGCAAGATTGCTAAGTAGTACATATTGCTGAGAATTGAGAATGTGACAGATACAGGGAACTAAATTTGCTGGTAAATATAGAACACCAGGAATTGAAGTCTGAGATTAATGGGGAATTGTTAGAAATGTGGATATGCTTAGAAATATAGATATTAATGCTGCTGGAGAGCTGAAATAGCAGTGATGGACAAAATGATGGAAGTTGAGAAAGCTGTGCATTGGGCGAAAGAACAGATGCTTCAAGTAGCAAAATTCATGGAAATGGAAGATTCTCTTAAGCTGGGAACTAAGATGTATCTACAGACAGAGAAAATGCCAGAAGTTGATCAACTGCAGGAAAGAGAGAGAAACTGTAGAGGTGTTGATTGATATTTATTGTAAGAAACTGAGCACTTGCTGGATAGCAATAAACTGATTTGTTGAAAAAGAGAAATGGAGTAGTTGAACGCTGTTTAGAACAATGAAGATTTGGAAATGTGTGGAGTTTTAGAAATTGAGATATTAATATCGATTAGCTGTAGAAATTATTGAAGGTGCAGAATTTGATTGAAACCAGAAATCTCTGCAGTCAGTGGAAGAGCGGATGATAAAATTAGCTAACTTCATGGAATTGGCGACTTTACAGATATTGAGATTGAGATATATCTGCAGATATCGATAGTACTTCAAATTGCACAATTGCTAGAAAATGCCATTGTGATAGAGAAGGAAAGCAAGATTTTGTGACATTGAAGGCTATGGAGATATGAAAGTTGTGGTGAATGTGGAGAACCTGCAAACGTCCTGAATCTAAGCAATTGCTTCAAACTGAGAATTTGTTACGTACAGAGAACTAAGATTGCTGACAAAGAGTGAAATTGATAAATTATTGTTTCAATGAATGAGGAGTAGCTGGAAATGAGGAGATAGTAGAAGTTGTTCCAAATATTTAGATAGGAAATGCACATTAATAGAGATAGCGAGATTAATTAAATGGATCATCTTGAACATTGAGAGAAGCTACTAAAAGCAAAATTCATGATAATTGGAGAATTTGCTAATATGGGAACAAAGAAATACCTGCAGTTTGAGAATATACAAGACATTGAGCACTCGATTGATTTTGATACTTTGCAAGGTACAGAGAGCCAGCTTTTCAGAATTTGCAGGATATGGCAAAAATTGAAGAAGCGTTCAATGCGGAGAAGCTGCAAGATTGCTAAGTAGTACATATTGCTGAGAATTGAGAATGTGACAGATACAGGGAACTAAATTTGCTGGTAAATATAGAACACCAGGAATTGAAGTCTGAGATTAATGGGGAATTGATAGAAATGTGGATATGCTTAGAAATATAGATATTAATGCTGCTGGAGAGCTGAAATAGCAGTGATGGACAAAATGATGGAAGTTGAGAAAGCTGTGCATTGGGCGAAAGAACAGATGCTTCAAGTAGCAAAATTCATGGAAATGGAAGATTCTCCTAAGCTGGGAACTAAGATGTATCTACAGTCAGAGAAAATGCCAGAAGTTGATCAACTGCAGGAAAGAGAGAGAAACTGTAGAGGTGTTGATTGATATTTATTTTAAGAAACTGAGCACTTGCTGGGTAGCAATAAACTGATTTGTTGAAAAAGAGAAATGGAATAGTTGAACGCTGTTTAGAACAATGAAGATTTGGAAATGTGTGGAGTTTTAGAAATTGAGATATTAATATCGATTAGCTGTAGAAATTATTGAAGGTGCAGAATTTGATTGAAACCAGAAATCGCTGCAGTCAGTGGAAGAGATGATAAAATAAGCTAACTTCATGGAATTGGCGACTTTACAAATATTGAGATTGAGATATATCTGCAGATATCGATAGTACTTCAAATTGCACAATTGCTAGAATCTGACATTGTGATAGAGAAGGAAAGCAAGATTTCATGACATTGAAGTATATGGAGATATGGAAGTTGTGGTGAATGTGGAGAACCGGCAAACGTCCTGAATCTAACCAATTGCTTCAAACTGAGAATTCGTTACGTAAAGAGATCTAAGTTTGCAGACAAAGATTGAAAAAAAATAAATTATTGGTTCAGATGAATGAGGATAGCTGGAAATGAGGAGATAGTAGAAGTTATTCCAAATATTTAGATAGGAAATGCACATTAAAGGAGATAGCGAGATTAATTAAGTGGATCATCTTGAACATTGAGAGAAGCTACTAAAAGCAAAATTCATGATAATTGGAGAATTTGCTAATGTGGGAACAAAGAAATATCTGCAGTTAGGGAATATAGAAGACATTGAGCAATGGATTGATTTTGGAAATGTGTGGAATGTTAGAAATTGAGATATTAATATCGATTTGCTGTAGAAATTATTGAAGGTGCAGAATTTGATTGAAACCAGAAATCTCTGCAGTCAGTGGAAGAGCGGATGATAAAATTAGCTAACTTCATGGAATTGGCGACTTTACAGATATTGAGATTGAGATATATCTGCAGATATCGATAGTACTTCAAATTGCACAATTGTTAGAAAATGCCATTGTGATAGAGAAGGAAAGCAAGATTTTGTGACATTGAAGGCTATGGAGATATGAAAGTTGTGGTGAATGTGGAGAACCTGCAAACGTCCTGAATCTAAGCAATTGCTTCAAACTGAGAATTTGTTACGTACAGAGAACTAAGATTGCTGACAAAGAGTGAAATTGACAAATTATTGGTTCAGATGAATGAGGAGTAGCTGGAAATGAGGAGATAGTAGAAGTTGTTCCAAATATTTAGATAGGAAATGCACATTAACAGAGATAGCGAGATTAATTAAATGGATCATCTTGAACATTGAGAGAAGCTACTAAAAGCAAAATTCATGATAATTGGAGAATTTGCTAATATGGGAACAAAGAAATATCTGCAGTTTGAGAATATACAAGACATTGAGCATTCGATTGATTTTGATATTTTGCAAGATACAGCGAGACAGCTTTTCAGAACTTGTAGGATATGGCAGAAATTGAAGAAGCGTTCAATGCGGAGAAGCTGCAAGATTGCTAAGTAGTACATATTGCTGAGAATTGAGAATGTGACAGATACAGGGAACTAAATTTGCTGGTAAATATAGAACACCAGGAATTGAAGTCTGAGATTAATGGGGAATTGTTAGAAATGTGGATATGCTTAGAAATATAGATATTAATGCTGCTGGAGAGCTGAAATAGCAGTGATGGACAAAATGATGGAAGTTGAGAAAGCTGTGCATTGGGCGAAAGAACAGATGCTTCAAGTAGCAAAATTCATGGAAATGGAAGATTCTCCTAAGCTGGGAACTAAGATGTATCTACAGACAGAGAAAATGCCAGAAGTTGATCAACTGCAGGAAAGAGAGAGAAACTGTAGAGGTGTTGATTGATATTTATTGTAAGAAACTGAGCACTTGCTGGGTAGCAATAAACTGTTTTGTTGAAAAAGAGAAATGGAATAGTTGAACGCTGTTTAGAACAATGAAGATTTGGAAATGTGTGGAGTTTCAGAAATTGAGATATTAATATCGATTAGCTGTAGAAATTATTGAAGGTGCAGAATTTGATTGAAACCAGAAATCGCTGCAGTCAGTGGAAGAGATGATAAAATAAGCTAACTTCATGGAATTGGCGACTTTACAAATATTGAGATTGAGATATATCTGCAGATATCGATAGTACTTCTAATTGCACAATTGCTAGAATCTGACATTGTGATAGAGAAGGAAAGCAAGATTTCATGACATTGAAGTATGTGGAGAAATCGAAGTTGTGGTGAATGTGGAGAAGCAGCAAACGTCCTGAATCTAAGCAATTGTTTCAAACTGAGAATTTGTTTCGTACAAAGAACTAAGTTTGCTGACAAAGAGTGAAATTGATAAATTATTGGTTCAGATGAATGAGGAGTAGCTGGAAATGAGGAGATAGTAGAAGTTGTTCCAAATATTTAGATAGGAAATGCACATTAATAGAGATAGCGAATTTAATTAAAGGGATCATCTTGAACATTGAGAGAAGCTACTAAAAGCAAAATTCATGATAATTGGAGAATTTGCTAATATGGGAACAAAGAAATATCTGCAGTTTGGGAATATACAAGACATTGAGCAATCGATTGATTTTGATACTTTGCAAGGTACAGAGAGCCAGCTTTTCAGAAATTGCAGGATATGGCAAAAAATTGAAGAAGCGTTCAATGCGGAGAAGCTGCAAGATTGCTAAGTAGTACATATTGCTGAGAATTGAGAATGTGACAGATACAGGGAACTAAATTTGCTGGTAAATATAGAACACCAGGAATTGAAGTCTGAGATTAATGGGGAATTGTTAGAAATGTGGATATGCTTAGAAATATCGATATTAATGCTGCTGGAGAGCTGAAATAGCAGTGATGGACAAAATGATGGAAGTTGAGAAAGCTGTGCATTGGGCGAAAGAACAGATGCTTCAAGTAGCAAAATTCATGGAAATGGAAGATTCTCCTAAGCTGGGAACTAAGATGTATCTACAGACAGAGAAAATGCCAGAAGTTGATCAACTGCAGGAAAGGGAGAGAAACTGTAGAGGTGTTGATTGATATTTATTGTAAGAAACTGAGCACTTGCTGGGTAGCAATAAACTGATTTGTTGAAAAAGAGAAATGGAATAGTTGAACGCTGTTTAGAACAATGAAGATTTGGAAATGTGTGGAGTTTTAGAAATTGAGATATTAATATCGATTAGCTGTAGAAATTATTGAAGGTGCAGAATTTGATTGAAACCAGAAATCGCTGCAGTCAGTGGAAGAGATGATAAAATAAGCTAACTTCATGGAATTGGCGACTTTACAAATATTGAGATTGAGATATATCTGCAGATATCGATAGTACTTCAAATTGCACAATTGCTAGAATCTGACATTGTGATAGAGAAGGAAAGCAAGATTTCATGACATTGAAGTATATGGAGATATGGAAGTTGTGGTGAATGTGGAGAACCGGCAAACGTCCTGAATCTAACCAATTGCTTCAAACTGAGAATTCGTTACGTAAAGAGATCTAAGTTTGCAGACAAAGATTGAAAAAAATAAATTATTGGTTCAGATGAATGAGGATAGCTGGAAATGAGGAGATAGTAGAAGTTATTCCAAATATTTAGATAGGAAATGCACATTAAAGGAGATAGCGAGATTAATTAAGTGGATCATCTTGAACATTGAGAGAAGCTACTAAAAGCAAAATTCATGATAATTGGAGAATTTGCTAATGTGGGAACAAAGAAATATCTGCAGTTAGGGAATATAGAAGACATTGAGCAATGGATTGATTTTGGAAATGTGTGGAATGTTAGAAATTGAGATATTAATATCGATTTGCTGTAGAAATTATTGAAGGTGCAGAATTTGATTGAAACCAGAAATCTCTGCAGTCAGTGGAAGAGCGGATGATAAATTGAGCTAACTTCATGGAATTGGCGACTTTACAGATATTGAGATTGAGATATATCTGCAGATATCGATAGTACTTCAAATTGCACAATTGTTAGAAAATGCCATTGTGATAGAGAAGGAAAGCAAGATTTTGTGACATTGAAGGCTATGGAGATATGAAAGTTGTGGTGAATGTGGAGAACCTGCAAACGTCCTGAATCTAAGCAATTGCTTCAAACTGAGAATTTGTTACGTACAGAGAACTAAGATTGCTGACAAAGAGTGAAATTGACAAATTATTGGTTCAGATGAATGAGGAGTAGCTGGAAATGAGGAGATAGTAGAAGTTATTCCAAATATTTAGATAGGAAATGCACATTAAAGGAGATAGCGAGATTAATTAAGTGATCATCTTGAACATTGAGAGAAGCTACTAAAAGCAAAATTCATGATAATTGGAGAATTTGCTAATGTGGGAACAAAGAAATATCTGCAGTTAGGGAATATAGAAGACATTGAGCAATGGATTGATTTTGGAAATGTGTGGAATGTTAGAAATTGAGATATTAATATCGATTTGCTGTAGAAATTATTGAAGGTGCAGAATTTGATTGAAACCAGAAATCTCTGCAGTCAGTGGAAGAGCGGATGATAAAATTAGCTAACTTCATGGAATTGGCGACTTTACAGATATTGAGATTGAGATATATCTGCAGATATCGATAGTACTTCAAATTGCACAATTGTTAGAAAATGCCATTGTGATAGAGAAGGAAAGCAAGATTTTGTGACATTGAAGGCTATGGAGATATGAAAGTTGTGGTGAATGTGGAGAACCTGCAAACGTCCTGAATCTAAGCAATTGCTTCAAACTGAGAATTTGTTACGTACAGAGAACTAAGATTGCTGACAAAGAGTGAAATTGACAAATTATTGGTTCAGATGAATGAGGAGTAGCTGGAAATGAGGAGATAGTAGAAGTTGTTCCAAATATTTAGATAGGAAATGCACATTAACAGAGATAGCGAGATTAATTAAATGGATCATCTTGAACATTGAGAGAAGCTACTAAAAGCAAAATTCATGATAATTGGAGAATTTGCTAATATGGGAACAAAGAAATATCTGCAGTTTGAGAATATACAAGACATTGAGCATTCGATTGATTTTGATATTTTGCAAGATACAGCGAGACAGCTTTTCAGAACTTGTAGGATATGGCAGAAATTGAAGAAGCGTTCAATGCGGAGAAGCTGCAAGATTGCTAAGTAGTACATATTGCTGAGAATTGAGAATGTGACAGATACAGGGAACTAAATTTGCTGGTAAATATAGAACACCAGGAATTGAAGTCTGAGATTAATGGGGAATTGTTAGAAATGTGGATATGCTTAGAAATATAGATATTAATGCTGCTGGAGAGCTGAAATAGCAGTGATGGACAAAATGATGGAAGTTGAGAAAGCTGTGCATTGGGCGAAAGAACAGATGCTTCAAGTAGCAAAATTCATGGAAATGGAAGATTCTCCTAAGCTGGGAACTAAGATGTATCTACAGACAGAGAAAATGCCAGAAGTTGATCAACTGCAGGAAAGAGAGAGAAACTGTAGAGGTGTTGATTGATATTTATTGTAAGAAACTGAGCACTTGCTGGGTAGCAATAAACTGTTTTGTTGAAAAAGAGAAATGGAATAGTTGAACGCTGTTTAGAACAATGAAGATTTGGAAATGTGTGGAGTTTCAGAAATTGAGATATTAATATCGATTAGCTGTAGAAATTATTGAAGGTGCAGAATTTGATTGAAACCAGAAATCGCTGCAGTCAGTGGAAGAGATGATAAAATAAGCTAACTTCATGGAATTGGCGACTTTACAAATATTGAGATTGAGATATATCTGCAGATATCGATAGTACTTCTAATTGCACAATTGCTAGAATCTGACATTGTGATAGAGAAGGAAAGCAAGATTTCATGACATTGAAGTATGTGGAGAAATCGAAGTTGTGGTGAATGTGGAGAAGCAGCAAACGTCCTGAATCTAAGCAATTGTTTCAAACTGAGAATTTGTTTCGTACAAAGAACTAAGTTTGCTGACAAAGAGTGAAATTGATAAATTATTGGTTCAGATGAATGAGGAGTAGCTGGAAATGAGGAGATAGTAGAAGTTGTTCCAAATATTTAGATAGGAAATGCACATTAATAGAGATAGCGAATTTAATTAAAGGGATCATCTTGAACATTGAGAGAAGCTACTAAAAGCAAAATTCATGATAATTGGAGAATTTGCTAATATGGGAACAAAGAAATATCTGCAGTTTGGGAATATACAAGACATTGAGCAATCGATTGATTTTGATACTTTGCAAGGTACAGAGAGCCAGCTTTTCCAGAAATTGCAGGATATGGCAAAAATTGAAGAAGCGTTCAATGCGGAGAAGCTGCAAGATTGCTAAGTAGTACATATTGCTGAGAATTGAGAATGTGACAGATACAGGGAACTAAATTTGCTGGTAAATATAGAACACCAGGAATTGAAGTCTGAGATTAATGGGGAATTGTTAGAAATGTGGATATGCTTAGAAATATCGATATTAATGCTGCTGGAGAGCTGAAATAGCAGTGATGGACAAAATGATGGAAGTTGAGAAAGCTGTGCATTGGGCGAAAGAACAGATGCTTCAAGTAGCAAAATTCATGGAAATGGAAGATTCTCCTAAGCTGGGAACTAAGATGTATCTACAGACAGAGAAAATGCCAGAAGTTGATCAACTGCAGGAAAGGGAGAGAAACTGTAGAGGTGTTGATTGATATTTATTGTAAGAAACTGAGCACTTGCTGGGTAGCAATAAACTGATTTGTTGAAAAAGAGAAATGGAATAGTTGAACGCTGTTTAGAACAATGAAGATTTGGAAATGTGTGGAGTTTTAGAAATTGAGATATTAATATCGATTAGCTGTAGAAATTATTGAAGGTGCAGAATTTGATTGAAACCAGAAATCGCTGCAGTCAGTGGAAGAGATGATAAAATAAGCTAACTTCATGGAATTGGCGACTTTACAAATATTGAGATTGAGATATATCTGCAGATATCGATAGTACTTCAAATTGCACAATTGCTAGAATCTGACATTGTGATAGAGAAGGAAAGCAAGATTTCATGACATTGAAGTATATGGAGATATGGAAGTTGTGGTGAATGTGGAGAACCGGCAAACGTCCTGAATCTAACCAATTGCTTCAAACTGAGAATTCGTTACGTAAAGAGATCTAAGTTTGCAGACAAAGATTGAAAAAAATAAATTATTGGTTCAGATGAATGAGGATAGCTGGAAATGAGGAGATAGTAGAAGTTATTCCAAATATTTAGATAGGAAATGCACATTAAAGGAGATAGCGAGATTAATTAAGTGGATCATCTTGAACATTGAGAGAAGCTACTAAAAGCAAAATTCATGATAATTGGGGAATTTGCTAATGTGGGAACAAAGAAATATCTGCAGTTAGGGAATATAGAAGACATTGAGCAATGGATTGATTTTGGAAATGTGTGGAATGTTAGAAATTGAGATATTAATATCGATTTGCTGTAGAAATTATTGAAGGTGCAGAATTTGATTGAAACCAGAAATCTCTGCAGTCAGTGGAAGAGCGGATGATAAAATTAGCTAACTTCATGGAATTGGCGACTTTACAGATATTGAGATTGAGATATATCTGCAGATATCGATAGTACTTCAAATTGCACAATTGTTAGAAAATGCCATTGTGATAGAGAAGGAAAGCAAGATTTTGTGACATTGAAGGCTATGGAGATATGAAAGTTGTGGTGAATGTGGAGAACCTGCAAACGTCCCTGAATCTAAGCAATTGCTTCAAACTGAGAATTTGTTACGTACAGAGAACTAAGATTGCTGACAAAGAGTGAAATTGACAAATTATTGGTTCAGATGAATGAGGAGTAGCTGGAAATGAGGAGATAGTAGAAGTTGTTCCAAATATTTAGATAGGAAATGCACATTAACAGAGATAGCGAGATTAATTAAATGGATCATCTTGAACATTGAGAGAAGCTACTAAAAGCAAAATTCATGATAATTGGAGAATTTGCTAATATGGGAACAAAGAAATATCTGCAGTTTGAGAATATACAAGACATTGAGCATTCGATTGATTTTGATATTTTGCAAGATACAGCGAGACAGCTTTTCAGAACTTGTAGGATATGGCAGAAATTGAAGAAGCGTTCAATGCGGAGAAGCTGCAAGATTGCTAAGTAGTACATATTGCTGAGAATTGAGAATGTGACAGATACAGGGAACTAAATTTGCTGGTAAATATAGAACACCAGGAATTGAAGTCTGAGATTAATGGGGAATTGTTAGAAATGTGGATATGCTTAGAAATATAGATATTAATGCTGCTGGAGAGCTGAAATAGCAGTGATGGACAAAATGATGGAAGTTGAGAAAGCTGTGCATTGGGCGAAAGAACAGATGTTTCAAGTAGCAAAATTCATGGAAATGGAAGATTCTCCTAAGCTGGGAACTAAGATGTATCTACAGACAGAGAAAATGCCAGAAGTTGATCAACTGCAGGAAAGAGAGAGAAACTGTAGAGGTGTTGATTGATATTTTATTGTAAGAAACTGAGCACTTGCTGGGTAGCAATAAACTGTTTTGTTGAAAAAGAGAAATGGAATAGTTGAACGCTGTTTAGAACAATGAAGATTTGGAAATGTGTGGAGTTTCAGAAATTGAGATATTAATATCGATTAGCTGTAGAAATTATTGAAGGTGCAGAATTTGATTGAAACCAGAAATCGCTGCAGTCAGTGGGAAGAGATGATAAAATAAGCTAACTTCATGGAATTGGCGACTTTACAAATATTGAGATTGAGATATATCTGCAGATATCGATAGTACTTCTATTGCACAATTGCTAGAATCTGACATTGTGATAGAGAAGGAAAGCAAGATTTCATGACATTGAAGGCTATGGAGATATGAAAGTTGTGGTGAATGTGGAGAACCTGCAAACGTCCTGAATCTAAGCAATTGCTTCAAACTGAGAATTTGTTACGTACAGAGAACTAAGATTGCTGACAAAGAGTGAAATTGATAAATTATTGTTTCAATGAATGAGGAGTAGCTGGAAATGAGGAGATAGTAGAAGTTGTTCCAAATATTTAGATAGGAAATGCACATTAATAGAGATAGCGAGATTAATTAAATGGATCATCTTGAACATTGAGAGAAGCTACTAAAAGCAAAATTCATGATAATTGGAGAATTTGCTAATATGGGAACAAAGAAATATCTGCAGTTTGGGAATATACAAGACATTGAGCAATCGATTGATTTTGATACTTTGCAAGGTACAGAGAGCCAGCTTTTCAGAAATTGCAGGATATGGCAAAAATTGAAGAAGCGTTCAATGCGGAGAAGCTGCAAGATTGCTAAGTAGTACATATTGCTGAGAATTGAGAATGTGACAGATACAGGGAACTAAATTTGCTGGTAAATTTAGAACACCAGGAATTGAAGTCTGAGATTAATGGGGAATTGTTAGAAATGTGGATATGCTTAGAAATATAGATATTAATGCTGCTGGAGAGCTGAAATAGCAGTGATGGACAAAATGATGGAAGTTGAGAAAGCTGTGCATTGGGCGAAAGAACAGATGCTTCAATTAGTAAAATTCACTGAAATGGAAGATTCTCCTAAGCTGGGAACTAAGATGTATCTACAGACAGAGAAAATGCCAGAAGTTGATGAACTGCAGGAAAGGAGAGAAACTGTAGAGGTGTTGATTGATATTTATTGTAAGAAACTGAGCACTTGCTGGGTAGCAATAACTGATTTGTTGAAAAAGAGAAATGGAATAGTTGAACGCTGTTTAGAACAATGAAGATTTGGAAATGTGTGGAGTTTTAGAAATTGAGATATTAATATCGATTAGCTGTAGAATTATTGAAGGTGCAGAATTTGATTGAAACCAGATATCGCTGCAGTCAGTGGAAGAGATGATAAAATAAGCTAACTTCATGGAATTGGCGACTTTACAAATATTGAGATTGAGATATATCTGCAGATATCGATAGTACTTCAAATTGCACAATTGCTAGAAAATGCCATTGTGATAGAGAAGGAAAGCAAGATTTTGTGACATTGAAGGCTATGGAGATATGAAAGTTGTGGTGAATGTGGAGAACCTGCAAACGTCCCTGAATCTAAGCAATTGCTTCAAACTGAGAATTTGTTACGTACAGAGATCTAAGTTTGCAGACAAAGATTGAAAAAAATAAATTATTGGTTCAGATGAATGAGGATAGCTGGAAATGAGGAGATAGTAGAAGTTATTCCAAATATTTAGATAGGAAATGCACATTAAAGGAGATAGCGTGATTAATTAAATGGATCATCTTGAACATTGAGAGAAGCTACTAAAAGCAAAATTCATGATAATTGGAGAATTTGCTAATGTGGGAACAAAGAAATATCTGCAGTTAGGGAATATAGAAGACATTGAGCAATGGATTGATTTTGGAAATGTGTGGAATGTTAGAAATTGAGATATTAATATCGATTTGCTGTAGAAATTATTGAAGGTGCAGAATTTGATTGAAACCAGAAATCTCTGCAGTCAGTGGAAGAGCGGATGATAAAATTAGCTAACTTCATGGAATTGGCGACTTTACAGATATTGAGATTGAGATATATCTGCAGATATCGATAGTACTTCAAATTGGCACAATTGCTAGAAAATGCCATTGTGATAGAGAAGGAAAGCAAGATTTTGTGACATTGAATGCTATGGAGATATGAAAGTTGTGGTGAATGTGGAGAACCTGCAAACGTCCTGAATCTAAGCAATTGCTTCAAACTGAGAATTTGTTACGTACAGAGAACTAAGATTGCTGACAAAGAGTGAAATTGACAAATTATTGGTTCAGATGAATGAGGAGTAGCTGGAAATGAGGAGATAGTAGAAGTTGTTCCAAATATTTAGATAGGAAATGCACATTAATAGAGATAGCGAGATTAATTAAATGGATCATCTTGAACATTGAGAGAAGCTACTAAAAGCAAAATTCATGATAATTGGAGAATTTGCTAATATGGGAACAAAGAAATATCTGCAGTTTGAGAATATACAAGACATTGAGCATTCGATTGATTTTGATATTTTGCAAGATACAGCGAGACAGCTTTTCAGAACTTGTAGGATATGGCAGAAATTGAAGAAGCGTTCAATGCGGAGAAGCTGCAAGATTGCTAAGTAGTACATATTGCTGAGAATTGAGAATGTGACAGATACAGGGAACTAAATTTGCTGGTAAATATAGAACACCAGGAATTGAAGTCTGAGATTAATGGGGAATTGTTAGAAATGTGGATATGCTTAGAAATATAGATATTAATGCTGCTGGAGAGCTGAAATAGCAGTGATGGACAAAATGATGGAAGTTGAGAAAGCTGTGCATTGGGCGAAAGAACAGATGCTTCAAGTAGCAAAAATTCATGGAAATGGAAGATTCTCCTAAGCTGGGAACTAAGATGTATCTACAGACAGAGAAAATGCCAGAAGTTGATCAACTGCAGGAAAGAGAGAGAAACTGTAGAGGTGTTGATTGATATTTATTGTAAGAAACTGAGCACTTGCTGGGTAGCAATAAACTGTTTTGTTGAAAAAGAGAAATGGAATAGTTGAACGCTGTTTAGAACAATGAAGATTTGGAAATGTGTGGAGTTTCAGAAATTGAGATATTAATATCGATTAGCTGTAGAGAATTATTGAAGGTGCAGAATTTGATTGAAACCAGAAATCGCTGCAGTCAGTGGAAGAGATGATAAAATAAGCTAACTTCATGGAATTGGCGACTTTACAAATATTGAGATTGAGATATATCTGCAGATATCGATAGTACTTCTAATTGCACAATTGCTAGAATCTGACATTGTGATAGAGAAGGAAAGCAAGATTTCATGACATTGAAGTATGTGGAGAAATCGAAGTTGTGGTGAATGTGGAGAAGCAGCAAACGTCCTGAATCTAAGCAATTGTTTCAAACTGAGAATTTGTTTCGTACAAAGAACTAAGTTTGCTGACAAAGAGTGAAATTGATAAATTATTGGTTCAGATGAATGAGGAGTAGCTGGAAATGAGGAGATAGTAGAAGTTGTTCCAAATATTTAGATAGGAAATGCACATTAATAGAGATAGCGAATTTAATTAAAGGGATCATCTTGAACATTGAGAGAAGCTACTAAAAGCAAAATTCATGATAATTGGAGAATTTGCTAATATGGGAACAAAGAAATATCTGCAGTTTGGGAATATACAAGACATTGAGCAATCGATTGATTTTGATACTTTGCAAGGTACAGAGAGCCAGCTTTTCAGAAATTGCAGGATATGGCAAAAATTGAAGAAGCGTTCAATGCGGAGAAGCTGCAAGATTGCTAAGTAGTACATATTGCTGAGAATTGAGAATGTGACAGATACAGGGAACTAAATTTGCTGGTAAATATAGAACACCAGGAATTGAAGTCTGAGATTAATGGGGAATTGTTAGAAATGTGGATATGCTTAGAAATATCGATATTAATGCTGCTGGAGAGCTGAAATAGCAGTGATGGACAAAATGATGGAAGTTGAGAAAGCTGTGCATTGGGCGAAAGAACAGATGCTTCAAGTAGCAAAATTCATGGAAATGGAAGATTCTCCTAAGCTGGGAACTAAGATGTATCTACAGACAGAGAAAATGCCAGAAGTTGATCAACTGCAGGAAAGGGAGAGAAACTGTAGAGGTGTTGATTGATATTTATTGTAAGAAACTGAGCACTTGCTGGGTAGCAATAAACTGATTTGTTGAAAAAGAGAAATGGAAATAGTTGAACGCTGTTTAGAACAATGAAGATTTGGAAATGTGTGGAGTTTTTAGAAATTGAGATATTAATATCGATTAGCTGTAGAAATTATTGAAGGTGCAGAATTTGATTGAAACCAGAAATCGCTGCAGTCAGTGGAAGAGATGATAAAATAAGCTAACTTCATGGAATTGGCGACTTTACAAATATTGAGATTGAGATATATCTGCAGATATCGATAGTACTTCAAATTGCACAATTGCTAGAATCTGACATTGTGATAGAGAAGGAAAGCAAGATTTCATGACATTGAAGTATATGGAGATATGGAAGTTGTGGTGAATGTGGAGAACCGGCAAACGTCCTGAATCTAACCAATTGCTTCAAACTGAGAATTCGTTACGTAAAGAGATCTAAGTTTGCAGACAAGAGTGAAAAAAATAAATTATAGGTTCAGATGAATGAGGAGTATCTGGAAATGAGGAGATGGTAAGAATTTGTTTCAAATATTTAGATAGGAAATGCACATTAAAGGAGATAGCGAGATTAATTAAATGGATCATCTTGACATTGAGAGAAGCTACTAAAAGCAAAATTCATGATAATTGGAGAATTTGCTAATGTGGGAACAAAGAAATATCTGCAGTTAGGGAATATAGAAGACATTGAGCAATGGATTGATTTTGGAAATGTGGTGGAATGTTAGAAATTGAGATATTAATATCGATTTGCTGTAGAAATTATTGAAGGTGCAGAATTTGATTGAAACCAGAAATCTCTGCAGTCAGTGGAAGAGCGGATGATAAAATTAGCTAACTTCATGGAATTGGCGACTTTACAGATATTGAGATTGAGATATATCTGCAGATATCGATAGTACTTCAAATTGCACAATTGCTAGAAAAATGCCATTGTGATAGAGAAGGAAAGCAAGATTTTGTGACATTGAATGCTATGGAGATATGAAAGTTGTGGTGAATGTGGAGAACCTGCAAACGTCCTGAATCTAAGCAATTGCTTCAAACTGAGAATTTGTTACGTACAGTGAACTAAGATTGCTGACAAAGAGTGAAATTGACAAATTATTGGTTCAGATGAATGAGGAGTAGCTGGAAATGAGGAGATAGTAGAAGTTGTTCCAAATATTTAGATAGGAAATGCACATTAATAGAGATAGCGAGGATTAATTAAATGGATCATCTTGAACATTGAGAGAAGCTACTAAAAGCAAAATTCATGATAATTGGAGAATTTGCTAATATGGGAACAAAGAAATATCTGCAGTTTGAGAATATACAAGACATTGAGCATTCGATTGATTTGATATTTTGCAAGATACAGCGAGACAGCTTTTCAGAACTTGTAGGATATGGCAGAAATTGAAGAAGCGTTCAATGCGGAGAAGCTGCAAGATTGCTAAGTAGTACATATTGCTGAGAATTTGAGAATATGACAGATACAGGAACTAAATTTGCTGGTAAATATAGAACACCAGGAATTGAAGTTTGAGATGAATGGGGAACTGTTAGAAATGTGAATATGCTTAGAAATAGTAGATATTAATGCTGCTGGAGAGCTGAAATAGCAGTGATGGACAAAATGATGGAAGTTGAGAAAGCTGTGCCATTGGGCGAAAGAACAGATGCTTTCAAGTAGCATAATTCATGGAAATGGAAGATTCTCATAAGCTGGGAACTAAGATGTATCTACAGACAGAGAAAATGCCAGAAGTTGATCAACTGCAGGAAAGAGAGAGAAACTGTAGAGGTGTTGATTGATATTTATTGTAAGAAAACTGAGCACTTGCTGGGTAGCAATAAACTGATTTGTTGAAAAAGAGAAATGGAGTAGTTTGAACGCTGTTTAGAACAATGAAGATTTGGAAATGTGTGGAGGTTTTAGAGAATTGAGATATTAATATCGATTAGCTGTAGAAATTATTGAAGGTGCAGAATTTGATTGAAACCAGAAATCTCTGCAGTCAGTGGAAGAGCGGATGATAAAATTAGCTAACTTCATGGAATTGGCGACTTTACTAGATATTGAGATTGAGATATATCTGCAGATATCGATAGTACTTCAAATTGCACAATTGCTAGAAAATGCCATTGTGATAGAGAAGGAAAGCAAGATTTTTGTGACATTGAAGGCTATGGAGATATGAAAGTTGTGGTGAATGTGAGAACCTGCAAACGTCCTGAATCTAAGCAATTGCTTCAAACTGAGAATTTGTTACGTACAGAGAACTAAGATTGCTGACAAAGAGTGAAATTGATAAATTATTGTTTCAATGAATGAGGAGTAGCTGGAAATGAGGAGATAGTAGAAGTTGTTCCAAATATTTAGATAGGAAATGCACATTAATAGAGATAGCGAGATTAATTAAATGGATCATCTTGAACATTGAGAGAAGCTACTAAAAGCAAAATTCATGATAATTGGAGAATTTGCTAATATGGGAACAAAGAAATATCTGCAGTTTGGGGAATATACAAGACATTGAGCAATCGATGATTTTGATACTTTGCAAGGTACAGAGAGGCCAGCTTTTCAGAAATTGCAGGATATGGCAAAAATTGAAGAAGCGTTCAATGCGGAGAAGCTGCAAGATTGCTAAGTAGTACATATTGCTGAGAATTGAGAATGTGACAGATACAGGGAACTAAATTTGCTGGGTAAATTTAGAACACCAGGAATTGAAGTCTGAGATTAATGGGGAATTGTTAGAAATGTGGATATGCTTAGAAATATAGATATTAAGGCTGCTGGAGAGCTGAAATAGCAGTGATGGACAAAATGATGGAAGTTGAGAAAGCTGTGCATTGGGCGAAAGAACAGATGCTTCAAGTAGCAAAATTCATGGAAATGGAAGATTCTCCTAAGCTGGGAACTAAGATGTATCTACAGACAGAGAAAATGCCAGAAGGTGATGAACTGCAGGAAAGGGAGAGAAACTGTAGAGGTGTTGATTGATATTTATTGTAAGAAACTGAGCACTTGCTGGGTAGCAATAACTGATTTGTTGAAAAAGAGAAATGGAATAGTTGAAACGCTGTTTTAGGAACAATGAAGATTTGGAAATGTGTGGAGTTTTAGAAATTGAGATATTAATATCGATTAGCTGTAGAAATTATTGAAGGTGCAGAATTTGATTGAAACCCAGATATCGCTGCAGTCAGTGGAAGAGATGATAAAATAAGCTAACTTCATGGAATTGGCGACTTTACAAATATTGAGATTGAGATATATCTGCAGATATCGATAGTACTTCAAATTGCACAATTGCTAGAAAATGCCATTGTGATAGAGAAGGAAAGCAAGATTTTGTGACATTGAAGGCTATGGAGATATGAAAGTTGTGGTGAATGTGGAGAACCTGCAAACGTCCTGAATCTAAGCAATTGCTTCAAACTGAGAATTTGTTACGTACAGAGATCTAAGTTTGCAGACAAAGATTGAAAAAATAAATTATTGGTTCAGATGAATGAGGATAGCTGGAAATGAGGAGATAGTAGAAGTTATTCCAAATATTTAGATAGGAAATGCACATTAAAGGAGATAGCGAGATTAATTAAATGGATCATCTTGAACATTGAGAGAAGCTACTAAAAGCAAAATTCATGATAATTGGAGAATTTGCTAATGTGGGAACAAAGAAATATCTGCAGTTAGGGAATATAGAAGACATTGAGCAATGGATTGATTTTGGGAAATGTGTGGAATGTTAGAAATTGAGATATTAATATCGATTTGCTGTAGAAATTATTGAAGGTGCAGAATTTGATTGAAACCAGAAATCTCTGCAGTCAGTGGAAGAGCGGATGATAAAATTAGCGAACTTCATGGAATTGCGACTTTACAGATATTGAGATTGAGATATATCTGCAGATATCGATAGTACTTCAAATTGCACAATTGCTAGAAAATGCCATTGTGATAGAGAAGGGGAAAGCAAGATTTTTGTGACATTGAATGCTATGGAGATATGAAAGTTGTGGTGAATGTGGAGAACCTGCAAACGTCCTGAATCTAAGCAATTGCTTCAAACTGAGAATTTGTTACGTACAGAGAACTAAGATTGCTGACAAAGAGTGAAATTGACAAATTATTGGTTTCAGATGAATGAGGAGTAGCTGGGAAATGAGGAGATAGTAGAAGTTGTTCCAAATATTTAGATAGGAATTGCACATTAATAGAGATAGCGAGATTAATTAAATGGATCATCTGAACATTGAGAGAAGCTACTAAAGCAAAATTCCATGATAATTGGAGAATTTGCTAATATGGGAACAAAGAAATATCTGCAGTTTGAGAATATACAAGACATTGAGCATTCGATTGATTTTGATATTTTGCAAGATACAGCGAGACAGCTTTTCAGAATTTGTAGGATATGGAGAAATTGAAGATGCGTTCAATGCGGAGAATCTGCAAGATTGCAAAGTAGTACATATTGCTGAGAATTGAGAATGTGACACATACAGTGAACTAAATTTGCTGGTAAAATATAGAACACCAGGAATTGAAGTTTAAGATGAATGGTGAATTGTTAGAAATGTGGATATGCTTAGAAATATAGATATTAATGCTGCTGGAGAGCTGAAATAGCAGTGATGGACAAAATGATGGAAGTTGAGAAAGCTGTGCATTGGGCGAAAGAACAGATGCTTCAAGTAGCAAAATTCATGGAAATGGAAGATTCTCCTAAGCTGTGAACTAAGATGTATCTACAGACAGAGAAAATGCCAGAAGTTGATCAACTGCAGAAAGAGAGAGAAACTGTAGAGGTGTTGATTGATATTTATTGTAAGAAAACTGAGCACTTGCTGGGTAGCAATAAACTGTTTTGTTGAAAAAGAGAAATGGAATAGTTGAACGCTGTTTAGAACAATGAAGATTTGGAAATGGTGGAGTTTCAGAAATTGAGATATTAATATCGATTAGCTGTAGAAATTATTGAAGGTGCAGAATTTGATTGAAACCAGAAATCGCTGCAGTCAGTGGAAGAGATGATAAAATAAGCTAACTTCATGGAATGGCGACTTTACAAATATTGAGATTGAGATATATCTGCAGATATCGATAGTACTTCTAATTGCACAATTGCTAGAATCTGACATTGTGATAGAGAAGGAAAGCAAGATTTCATGACATTGAAGTATGTGGAGAAATCGAAGTTGTGGTGAATGTGGAGAAGCAGCAAACGTCCTGAATCTAAGCAATTGTTTCAAACTGAGAATTTGTTTCGTACAAAGAACTAAGTTTGCTGACAAAGAGTGAAATTGATAAATTATTGGTTTCAGATGAATGGAGGAGTAGCTGGAAATGAGGAGATAGTAGAAGTTGTTCCAAATATTTAGATAGGAAATGCACATTAATAGAGATAGCGAATTTAATTAAAGGATCATCTTGAACATTGAGAAGCTACTAAAAGCAAAATTCATGATAATTGGAGAATTTGCTAATAGGGAACAAAGAAATATCTGCAGTTTGGGAATATACAAGACATTGAGCAATCGATTGATTTTGATACTTTGCAAGGTACAGCGAGCCAGCATTTCAGAAATTGCAGGAATATGGCAAAAATTGAAGAAGCGTTCATGCGGAGAAGCTGCAAGATTGCTAAGTAGTACATATTGCTGTGAGATTGAGAATGGTGACAGATACAGGGAACTAAATTTGCTGGTAAGAA